>NC_059284.1:9102749-9105249 GCF_017591435.1 Portunus trituberculatus
AGATCTTGAAAACCGTGAGCTGTCCTTGTAATGAGTGAATGAGTGCGTGGATCAACAGAAAACAAGTATTATTCACAGCAAATTAATTACGTTATCAATAAGCTACAATCCGTTTTTTATCCAGGAGCCATTTAAAGGTAGACAGACTAGTGTTGTTTTACCCAGAAGCCATTTAAGGGTAGACTGACTAGTGTTGTTTTATTAAGGAGCCATTTAAGGGTAGACTGACTATAGTGTTTTATCCAGGAGCCATTTTAGAGTAGACTGACTATAATGTTGTTTTAGTGTCTTGTGTTATCTCCAGGAAAAACCAGAGTAAAGACATGAATGGTTTACAAAGTGTGTGGCTGGACTGAGGCATTACGCAGATGAATGTTTCCCTCTAAGCCTTGAGGTAAACACAGGGAGGGAAGTTAAAGGTGTATATTCAGTTAATCACACGCCTTGCCTTTGAGAATTATACAGGGTTTAATGGAAGAAATTGGCATGTTGAGTCTTGATATAAATGTTAGTTCAGTCAAGGTGAATATGATATTTACTTGTTAATCAAAAGGGAAATTAATTAAACATGCAATCGAGAGGAATACTGAGTTTACCTTGCGAAAATAAATGAATGAGCTAAAAATAATATGAGAAAAGTGAAAGATTGACAAATAGAGCAAAGCAAAAACATTAACTTGAAGAAAAAATTATATTAAGAATCAGTTAAGGTCAGTATGCCAGAGAGAGAGAGAGAGAGAGAGAGAGAGAGAGAGAGAGAGAGAGAGAGAGAGAGAGAGAGAGAGAGAGAGAGAGAGAGAGAGAGAGAGACCAAGGCGGCTTACCTGAACCTACTGGCCATTAAAGTACCGTAAATATAATGGTCGGTTCTCACACACACACACACACACACACACACACACACACACACACACACACACACACACACACACACACACTTGAAGGTCGTGAAAGGGTTGTGTGATTTGTTCCGAAAAGCTGAAGGAAGAGCAACCACTGACCCATTGAGAGAGAGAGAGAGAGAGAGAGAGAGAGAGAGAGAGAGAGAGAGAGAGAGAGAGAGAGAGAGAGAGAGAGAGAGAGAGAGAGCGCCAAGCATCAGGTTTTGACTAACGAGCATCTGTCTAACTAAGGTCATAAGTGAAACAGGAGGAGGAGGAGGAGGAGGAGGAGGAGGAGGAGGAGGAGGAGGAGGAGGAGGAGGAGGAGGAGAAGGAGAAGGAGGAGAAGGAGAAGGAGAAGGAGGAGAAGGAGGAGGAGGAGAAGGAGGAGGAGGAGAAGGAGAAAGAGAAGGAGAAGGAGAAGGAGAAGAGGAAGATGACGAACACAAAGAAAATAGGATATCCTGTTAAAATTAATTAAGAGAATGCATATGAAACGACTACAGGAGGAGGAGGAGGAGGAGGAGGAGGAGGAGATAGTGAAGGTGGAAGGGAAGGAGACAAAAGATGAAGGAAATCCTATTCAAAGAAGGAAAAAAGTAAAGGAAGAAAACAAAACAAAACACTGAAAATCAGAGGAGGAGGAGGAGGAGGAGGAGGAGGAAAGGAAGAGCTACAAGGGACTAGGATGGGCGTAACGTTTGCTATAGCAGGAGGAGGAGGAGGAGGAGGAGGAGATGTGAGGGAGCGCAGGAGAGGTGGCTAGGTAACTGGTTTGTGGGTGCCTCGTGTACGCAACCACCACCACCACCACAAGCACCATTCCCCATTCACCACCACCACCACCACCTCCTCCTCCTCCTTCCAGCCGGTCTTCCCCATCCTTATACTTCCTGGAATCCCCCGCCACCTCCTCCCCACCTTCAACATTCACTCACCAACTCCCCGACCTTCACCAGCGCTCAGGGCGCCCTCACTACGCTGCTGTGTGGGCGTGTAGGCGTGCAGGAGGAGGAGGAGGAGGAGGAGGAGGAGGAGGAGGAGGAGGAGGAGGAGGAGGAGGAGGAGGAGGAATTAAGATATTAGGAAAGTTTTTAACAAAAATAACAAGAGGAAAAAATGAAAAGGAAGAAATAAAACCCCCCTGTCTCTCTCTCTCTCTCTCTCTCTCTCTCTCTCTCTCTCTCTCTCTATTACGTCATTAATACTTGGAAGCAGGAACTCAAGGTCATTAGGATTATCTCCACCTATCTACCTGTCCTTCCGCCTCATCCACCTGCGCCCCTTCACCTTCACTTCACCTACACCCCTCCACACTCCACTTAAGCTAACCTAACCTAACCACCTGCGCCCCTTCACCTTCACTTCACCTGCACCCCTCCACACTCCACCTAACCATTCCATAACCACTGTGCAAACAACTTTAACCTAACATTAACTAACAGCTGTGTAACCTTAACCTAACCTAATCTTTACCTAACAGCTGTGCAATCTAACCTAACCGAACCTAATCTAACCTTACTTAACAATTGTTGAATGGAACCTAACCTAACCTAACCTAACCTTTACCTAACAAATGTGGAATCTAACTTTACGTAACAGTTGTGCAATCTAACCTA
>NC_059284.1:9110249-9385249 GCF_017591435.1 Portunus trituberculatus
GAGAGAGAGAGAGAGAGAGAGAGAGAGAGAGAGAGAGAGAGAGAGAGAGAGAGAGAGAGAGAGAGAGAGAGAGAGAGAGAGAGAGAGAGAGAATCCTTGTTAAAATACCACGGCAAATCATTTTTTATTGCTTTTTCGTCTTCGTGCTTCTAAAATGAGGAGGAGGAGGAGGAGGAGGAGGAGGAGGAGGAGGAGGAGGAGATACAGGTACGGAAGGAGAATGGGAGGCAGAGAAAGGAAAAGATACAGGCATGAATAAATAAAGAAGGATGAAGAGGAGGAGGAGGAGGAGGAGGAGGAGGAGGAGGAGGAGGAGGAGGAGGAGGAGGAGGAGGATGGATGGATAAGAGGTGGAGGCGGAAGTTGCAGAAATGGTAAACAGTCAGAAGTGGCCGAAAGCGGAGGAGGAGGAGGAGGAGGAGGAGGAGGAGGAGGAGGAGGAGGAGGAGGAAGCAGAGCAAATGAAGGAAAGGAGAGGGAGGACGAGAAAATTGGATAGAAGTGGCACTGGAGGAGGAGGAGGAGGAGGAGGAGGAGGAGGAGGAGGAGGAGGAGGAGGAGGAGCATCCTAAATGATAAACAGAGAAGGATAGCGTCGGAATGCACGGCTTGTTTGGCTAGGAAAGTAGTGAACCCATACTAACCACCACCACCACCACCACCACCACCACCACCTCCTCCTCCTCCTACTTACACCATCAATAATTCTTCCGTCTCTCTCTCTCTCTCTCTCTCTCTCTCTCTCTCTCTCTCTCTCTCTCTCATACTAAGAACAAGAAAAATAAGACTGAGGAGGAGGAAGAGAGGAAGAACACGAACAAAAATTAACAGCAAACAACAGCAACAACAAAAACAACAATAACAACCCGTAAAGTTAACTCCCAGGGCAATTAAGGCTTACAGTTTGATAGAGACAGTCAACACAGAACCAGGGACGGTGAGGAGGAGGCTGGAGGAAAGGAAACAGCGGGAGGAGGTTGAAGGAAAGGAAACAGCGGGAGGAGGAGGTTGGAGGGAAGGACACGACGAGAGGAGGCTGGAAGGGAAACGGCGGGGCGTGATTTTGGGGCGGGGCGTGACGGTGATGCGGGGCGTGATGGTGGGGCGGGGCGTGATGGTGGGGCAGCACGTGATGGTGATGGTGGGGCGTGATGGTGATGCGGGGCGTGATGATGGTGGGGCGGGGTGAAGGAAAGCTAGGAATGCCACACAAAGACCCATCTTATTGGCCAGCCAGGCACACGAAAGGAGGCGTCTGTATCTGAGTGAACGGTGCTATTGAGAACACTGGATAGAACTCTTAGGTACTTGTTGCGTCACCACCACCACCACCACCGCCGCCACCGCTGACCACTACACACAAACTCTATTGTTAGTTGAAGGTATGGAATTATATTATTAAAGCTGGACTTATTTAGCTCAGTGCACACATAATGGTAAAGGTGATTCTCTCTCTCTCTCTCTCTCTCTCTCTCTCTCTCTCTCTCTCTCTCTCACACACATCATTTCTCAAACAAATCAATGGTCATGATAGATAATAATAATAATAATAATAATAATAATAATAATAATAATAATAATAATAATAATAATAACAATGGAAAATGTAAACTAACGAGTAGTAAGGAAAACCGGTTCATTTTATATATCAATTCAAGTTTGTACCTTATCATCTCTCTCTCTCTCTCTCTCTCTCTCTCTCTCTCTCTCTCTCTCTCTCTCTCTCTCTCATAGCGTAATGTTCCCCTAATTATCTTTCACAACTCTTGAGAACATTATTATTGATACGCCCTTCTAATAAGCTGACAATATAAATATCTGTTGATGCATGACACACAATGAACGGATAAATAAATAAATAAAGACAGACAGACAGACAGACAGACAGACAGACAGACAGACAGACAGATAGATAGATAGATAGATAGATAGACAGACAGACAGACAGACAGACAGACAGACAGACAGATAGATAGATAGATAGATAGATAGATAGACAGACAGACAGACAGACAGACAGAGAGATAGATAGATAGATAGATACTAGATAGATAGATACATACATACATACATACATACATACATACATACAAAAAGTAAATAAATACATATACAAATAACCCAGAGAGCCATTACGATTGATTCTACAAATGAAACACGAATAATTTGCTACATTAAATAAAATAGTAGCGATTTATTCAAAGGTTTAGCTTAATTTTGTGTGCATAGGTGTTTGAGGTAATACATAAATAAATATATGATAAAATATATGATAAAATAAATAAGTAGATATATGAAGTACATATCATTAACTTGTCAGAGAGAGAGAGAGAGAGAGAGAGAGAGAGAGAGAGAGAGAGAGAGAGAGAGAGAGAGAGAATAACCACGTGCTCTTGACATCAGAATAACAAAACAAGAAAAATCCTTATTGGTATTGAGTTCTTTAACACACACACACACACACACTAAAAATAACTTCACTTTTCTCCGTCATTGTTTACATCGCTTCGCTTCCGTTAATATCCGACTCTCCTGGCTCTGCTTAACCACGCCCCCCTCCCCCTCCCCCTCCCTCCTACTCTCTCTCTCTCTCTCTCTCTCTCTCATATCGCCAAGTCAAACAGCCAGCCAGCCAGTCAGTCAGTCGTTCAATAATAGATCAAAGTGGACGTAATTGTGAGCTTCCAGAAGTCCTTCCGGTAAAGCTGAACAGGCAGCCGCAGCGAGGGATAAACATTTCAGCTACTGGGAGGAGAACACCAAGGAACACAAATAAAAAAAAAAAAAGGTATTATGAGGGGAAGAAAGGTGGAAAAAAAAATGGAAGTGGGGGAGATCAAAAGGATAGGAGGAAGAGGAAGAGGAAGAGGAAGAGGAGGAGGAGGAGGAGGAGGAGTGGAAGCTTATGGAACCAGAAGCAGGTGGTCGTACCAGGCTCCACTTCCTTCACCCATGTCCTCTATGCACCCATGATCCCCCCACCTACCCTCCACCAAGCACCCCAACACACACACACACACACACACACACACACACACACACACACACACACACACACACACACACAACCTTGCATCACCCCTACTTATTTTCTCTCTCAATTAACTGATGAGGTGTAAAAACAGCTACCTGGAGCCACACACAACATCAGGTCATACTGTTTGCACAGACAAGATTGCCAACACCGCTGCATACTTTCGTTCATACAAATGGCAGTGGACGTCAGGTACTTCCCACTGAATACAAAGAACAAGGCAGGTCCCCACTCTCATACGAATAAGTATATCCCGCTTTCTTCTTGTTAATACTAATGCAGACAGTGACCCAAGATTAGAGGTACATGTTAGCCCATCCCTGACTGAACAGCATTCATCATTAGCTTGTATTCATAAATGCTATAGGCACTTAAGACTATTCACATTTACCATTGAAATGATGAATATAATGTTCACGATATTTTTTTTCCAACTGATGTAAAATCTTTGCTAAACCACCACAATCATGACATCTTTGAAAATCCCTTACATACTTTCTTACAGCTTCTCAAAAGTATTCAAGATAAGACATGACATACAAGAACGTGCTCTTTGTTGGTGAGCATGAAGCAAGCACCAGCACAAAAAGGTATAATGTATGTACGTACTTTAGCTGAGCGTCACTAAGTAAATATCACCAAACTGCAAAACTTTGTACTTGGCTGGTTGATCATTGTCTCTGGGCCTAGACACAATCCTCTTAAGAGCAAGTGACACCCAGCACAGAGATGCCAAGACACACAACTCACTGGGGCTTCCTTGTGGATTGCTTACAAGTTTGTATGGAGTCTCTTAAAGCCAGCCAACATTCCAACTACTTAAGATGAGATATGTATCAACCCTACAACAAATACCTTCTTTTTTCTTCTGTAGGTTATAAATCAACATTTTTTTTTTTTTTTTTTTCTGAATGAAGCCTTGTCACATACACCCATTCACTTACACATGGCAGGTAGCCTGAGTGTGGGTGTCAGGTGGCAGTCTGGACTGGAATGGAACCCAGCCTGTTTGAACCCAGCAAGTTTACAGCCTGATATGACATCCCTCATACTGTGTACCATGACAACACATACACACACACACACACACTTGTATAATCATGTTAGCTTATAAAAACCAAACTCAATAATATGCATGTATGAACTGTCAACCATACCATTACAACGTCCAGTTCATTGTGATGTGTGTATGAATGCCCCTATTTCCTCAATACACATCAAAACATTAGCTATGTACTACTGAGCAAAATCAATTCTTTTCTGAATATCAAATAACACAAAGCAAGTTCACTGAGATATGCAGGACTATGATATTCAGTCAAGGCAGCAAGTGAACTCAACAGTTACAACCATTGTGACCAGCCTGCTGTGTCCACAGTTATGACCATCACCATCAACCTCCACACACCACCCCCCTACAGATCATGGAGTGTACACCACCAAACACCACAAACTTTGTGCCACACAAACGTCAAAAACAAGAGCCACTGCAATGAGTAATCTTCACTAATGATGAATCTGATGAATAAAATAACATATTTACATTTTCTTAATGAGAGTACACATAAAATACATCAAATTATCTCATCAACAAGAAACAAAATCAACTATTAAGTATGTACATACATTCCTTAATTAATGAACTTCAAAGTACTGAATCTAATTATGTTTGCAGTATGTTGATCTTCTAAGCTATAGATTCTAGAAATATAAATATTTCTAACATTCTATATTTTCACTATATATCAGGCAAAAGTACTTCAAAATTGCAGTATCAACTATGAACGAATCAACTTCATAATATTTTGCTAAGCAGGGGGTCTTTTCACTAGACGATTCTGCAATACTATAAAAAACAATCTGTGGAGAGCCACTCACTTACTAAACCTGTACCTCACGGCAGTGGACTACACAGATGCACTAATCACAGCAAAATGACGGTCTCTCAACATCAACTACACAAAAACGTGGAAAAGGGTCACTGTGTTAAAGGTAGTCATGGACAGGCAGGAAACACACACAAGACTGGACACACAATACTTCCATTACTCCTCAAACCAGTCTGTCAATGTTAACCCGCAATTTACCTTACTTCACTTCAGATACATTCAGAAGCTAACTGAGGTTCAATAAGGAAAGAGTGAACATAAGGAAAGGCTAAAGAAGTAATGAAAGTGATGCATTGTGACTAGTGTGTATATTTCCTGATGTCCAACGCTACAGTGGTGCTCGCCGCCCTGGGAATATCTAGCAAACACTACCGAGGGATAAGAAACATACACTGAGTTCTCGTCGTTCCTCATCCAAGGTGCTGCCAATTTCCCGCAGCTTTCCCTGGATGTGCTCCTTAACTGCTGCTTGTATCGATTCCATTGTGCCTCAGCTTGCAATGACAACAGAACAAGAGTTAGTGGTGATGAGGGTACCAGTTTTCAATCACAAGACTATGGGATTGAGTTAAGAGGTGCTGCAAATGCCAGACTGCAATATCAAAACTTAAAGTGATGTTGGTTGATTTCCCCAGGTCGATTCATCAACCAGAATTCATGTCATCACTTGTAAATAATTCACTTTGTTCAACTGAAGTCTTTATCAACTCATATATTAGACTGCAGTAATAAAATTCATAAAACTGTTAGAATTTTTATCCAGAAGTGCATTTATTAACCAAAATATGCCTTCTTCAGTATTTAAGTTACTCCCTGCACTAGTTTTACACTCAGTCAAATCATAAATCAGACTGCAATAACAAGAACCGAAAGAATAATGGTAGCTTTCTGCAACGTAACTTGTCTAATCTGTGTCCATCATGTAAATTTCTGCACTGGTCTTACATTTACTAGCAAGTCACGGCCCTTATTTGTCAAGCATAATGTAAGCACCACATGCACACACCCCTTGGCATAACACAAATTAAGTGTGTCACAGAACGGATAGCACGTCACATCAAGCCACAAGACAATATGATCCACAAAGAACTTTTAAAACTATGTGCACGCTGTCCCTCACTGACCACTAACTGGCCCCTTTGAACATTACTGGAAGCCCTAAAACATAGCACCCTTTGTGAGGCTTCCTTCTGGCCGCCTCAGGTTACAGAGCCACAAACGCATCAGGAACACCAACCCTCACAATGGAAACTGCAAAACTGTACATTCTTTACTGCAAATAGTTGGATGGCTTGACAGAAATGTAGTAATCAGCAAATAACAGCACTAATTACTCCAACAGTAGTCAAATTTATGCAAGTTTCTAATTCATTACCAGAGAAAGTCTGATAAATAAATTCTGACCAAAACTACCACATACTCACAAACATCATGAACAAATCTTAATATCACACTTTTGTTCTGTCCACATTCATAACAATAGATTTAATAACCAATTTTCCTGTTAGTTATTCCAAATCTAATGAAGAGTGATATACTTCCTGATAATTAGAATGAATCACCAAAACACCATGAATACTAACAGAAATTAATACATGACAATCACCAATTAAAAAGCAAAAATTAACAAAATCGTTTACACAAAATAACCACAAAAGCACACACCACCACAATGAAGCTTATGGTGGAAGCCTAACACCTTCACTGCCCCACCACACTAATGGCTGGATAATACCATACCTGTCACAAAAATAATTAAATAAATAAATAAATAAATAAAAATAATACAATAATACCAAATACAACAGTGACATTTCCAAAAGAGACACCATTGAGCCCATTTGATAACCTACCACACCACAAACTTGTGAACTAAGATAACACATTGCAGAAAATTACAAAAGATAAGATACGATAAAGAAACTAACTAATCTGGACTGATAAGGACAGCCTGATTAGCAATGCATCCCATACTCTGACACACAAAGATAACAGGAATGCGTGAATGCTGATAAGAAGTGCTAAGTGCTGAAATAGAATAGATATAAGCAAGATAAGTCATTACATAAACCGGATTGTTTTAAAAACTAATAGGATATAATGAATGGTGATAAGAGGTCAAATTAATATATAAGAGATCGACTGGATGCTAAAATGAATGACTGGGGTTGATAAGCAAAAGAAAGTGATAGGAGAAAGTACTGATAAGAGGAAGGTCGACTGCTGATAACTAATAGGGCCAACTGATAAGACTGGCGATAAGAATACACCTCTACAAGAAAAAAAATGAATACAAATGAGAAAAATACGTGCTGATAAGAGGAAGAGTATCTGATAACAGTGCTGATAAGAGGAAAGACTAACAAAACACACTTCCTAAATTAATAAAAGGGACAGAGACACTTAATTAACGCCATCATTAGTGAAAAGGTAAAAGTTCATCATGACGGCGTGTCGGGAGTGACAGCTGAGAATGTTTTGGGAGGTGGGTTACAGGTGGGTGCCGGCTGCCCCTACGCCTTGCCCTACCCCACCACACGGCACCCCCGCCCTCACCACCCATCACCAACCAACCTCTCACCCCTACAACATTCCAATAACCCCAATACAACCTGTCAGAGTCTCTAAAACTTCATACTTAAACCTGGCGCGCGAAGACACAAAAGTTAGGAGTGCAGTCTTGTAACTACCTATAATTAACCTTTCCCGCTGATCCCCGGTGCCCTGACTCACCTGAAGGCAGCGACGGGTACTTAGTTTCCCTAATGTCAGGTGGAGGATAGTGAAATATGGCGCAGGACGGTGTGAGAGGAAGAATTATGGAGCTGACTCACCAGCGAAGGAGCCGCCGTCCTCACAATATGGCCGCGGCGGGAGGAGTGGCCGTGACGTGCGCGGCTCCTACTGCGCACCGCCAGCAGGCCTCCCGCTTCTTTTGGAACTATGAAAATACAGGATCACATTCAATATAAGAAAATAAGGGAAGCTACAACAAACCGCCAAGCCTACATGTACCAGCCCCTGTATAAGAGTATCCCTGCTTATCTTCGTCTATCAACCTCATCCACAAATTTGTCTAATCTTCCTAGTTTTGAAAGGGTCCCCAATACAAGGAAAGGATTTTTTTCACCGGCTACTATAAATAAATAGACACATTATGATGTGTTTGCTATAGAATGTTCACTTCGCCAATTTGTAAGAAATCGAAATGATCCATTTCAGTAATTGAGGAGAGGTGCATTGCGAAAATATTTTAATTTGGGAAAGAAAAGAAGATGGGAAGAACACAATTCTTATCTTCCTGGGTGTATGATCATGGAAGAGAAAATTGCAACTACAAATTAAATGTTTAATGGTTAATGGTACCATGGTAGGAATAAGACCTCGGTCTTTATTGATATATTTCATTAGTTAGATGGAATTACTGTAGCATGGTCTTTCCCATTTTCCTGCCTATACTGTATCGCCTTCACTTATGCATACTTTACTTGTATCAGCTTATATCTTGTCACTAGTAATATAAACATCATTCAGATGAATATCAGTTATAAAGATGGTTTGATCTGAGATCTATCCATCTCTTTCGAGTGAACTCTCTGACCTAAATAAAAATGCTTCACATGAATTCCAAGGTCATATTAACTGATTTCTTATAGCAGAGAATAAGTAAAGTTCACCATTATTTAAGTTACAGACATGTAAACATCTCAGGTGTGTTTCATCAAGTCATGCCAAGCTAAGGTAAAATCCATTCAAAGGATAAAGCTTGCCAACATTATATGTAACTTCTTGGACAAGAAAACAAGTTCAGAAAAAAATATAAATGACTTTAATTGTTCATCATTTTGGCAATGAATAAATAATGCATATTTACAAATGCATGTCAGTATTATTTACAATGGTATGTAACTTGGATTTTAAATAGTACTCAACAAATCACTTTCAACTACATTCACACAAGAATCATAAAACACATACACAATTTTGCTAAAACTTCACTCACTCATATGAATCATAACCCTTCACACAGCAATGTCACTTCACTATAAAAATTTCATGCTGTAGAAATAACCATACTTAGAGTCTAGCTTTTTGGTATTCTAGAGTTGCTTAGATTACTAGTATCTCCATGCTGGAAACTGCCTTCATTCATCATTCACTCTTGTAATACAATAAAAATTCATAACTATTAATTCTACATCCTTTAAAAACAAGAGAAATGTGTTCCATTAAATTAATCTCCCATCATTGCTCCTGATGTAGGATTCCCTTGAGCAATAATAAAGGATCCATCACCAAGGGGGTGGGCATGAGCAACCAGGCTGGCCGCCATGGCCTGCTCCTCAGCCACCTGTTGCTGGTCCGTTGCTGATGCCCCCAGCTGCATCTTGTGCTTGCGCCACATGTGGGCCTTCAAGTTGCCCTTAGTCTCTGAGGCATAGTCACACCGAGGACACTGGAATGGCTTCTCTCCAGTATGAATGCGAAGATGAACATTGAGAGTCTCCTTTCGCTTAAAACTCTTGGAACAGAAGTCACACTGAAACTGTGGTCGTGTTTCATGGACCATGCTGACATGCTTTTTCAGGGCCATTGCTCCGCGCATCACCTTCCCACAAATCTGACAGGCAACCTCCAACTTGCGGTCCTCGTGTTGTCTTTCGTGCATGTTAAGCTTCCACTTTTTGCTGAACGTCTCTCCGCAGTGACTGCAAATGAAGATTCCTCCAGCATCCCCCACCTGAATGTCATGCAAGCTGTATTTGTGTCTTGCTAAAGACTTGGAATTTGACATCTGTTTGTTACACAACTCACAAATGAGATTACGTTTAATGCACTGTCGGTCAGGGCAGACTGGATTATCTGGACTAATGGGTAATGTAAGGTCCTCTCCTTTACACTCTTTCTTGCGGCAGAAGTTACAACCTTTGGCAAGAAACACTGCTAAACATAGAGGAAGAGTCCCTCGCTCCTCAACCTGGTCCACTATAATGTGCATGATGAGTTCTTCATGGAATGATGGATTCACATAGAGTTCCAGGTCAGCCACAGCTCTTCGCTTCAAGTCGGTGCTGACCTGCTGGAAACAGGCTCGGGTCAGAGCACTAGTAGCGCCTGTAAGGAGGTCGTCCCCACCTCCTGCCATCCTGTTCACAAGGTCATCAAGATCTTGAGGTGTGGACGAGTCATCGGGTAAAACATCCCCTTCCAGGAGTGGGGGCATGAGGGTGTCCTTGCTTCCCGCCCCTGTGCTTCCACTTCCTCCATCCGACCTCCCGGAGCCCTTCTTCTCCATCCGTATTCGATAGCGATACATTGCTATCATGTGTACATACTTTGAAATGTGCTGAGGATCAATCTGGTGATAATTAATGATCTGCATGTCCCCTAAGGTTATTGTCTCTACTTCCTGCATCACAGAATCACCAATGGAAGCCTTGTTATAAGCCTCATCTATCAGAGCATTTCCTGTATGTGTCACCAAAACCTCCACACTGTAGCCACACCCTTCACTCTCACCCGTCTCCTGCTGATGCATCAAGTTGTTCTTCTCCAGAACGTCATTCATCACCTCGGAGAAAAACTTTGTCAGGTCGTTCTGGTCAAAGAGTTTGGTGAGCAGTATGTCGGCATGCCAGAGTGTTATGATGTGTTGTGAGGTGCGGGCAATGTGCAGTGTGGAAGCCGACGGGTCAAACAGTTCCTCAATCTTTCCAAGGAAAGGTGTCAGGGCACTGTCAACAATTTTCTGGACAGATACCTGGCAAAAATTACAATGCAATTAGAAAAGATTAACATTTTCAACTTGCCTTATAAACACAGATTATAAATAATTAACTAGTTATTTGAGTGTCCTTACAGGAAAACAATTCTTCACAACTGCAAAGGAGCACCACATTGCCTTTATACATCATGTAAATCCATCAAGCAGCTACCTTGAAAACAATCAGTAGAATGGGGAAGTTATGATAACTGATTACTCATATGTGCACTGTTTTACTGTGACAAGAAGCTAGGCATTCTCTCGCTAAAAACTAGGAAAAGTACACCAAAAGTATAACCACTTAATTAATTAAGACTGCCTTTCCAACAACTTTGTCTAAGCACACCTTCAAAGACACCATATATACCTCAAATAGTAAGCAAAGGAGATGATAAGCACCCACCTTCATCTTCCCATGGACATCTTCCCCTCCCTCATGATCTGCAGGCGCCTTTCTCCTCCTCCGCCTCTCCTCCCCCCTGAACACTTCCTCTGCTGTGCTCCCATCCACTGCCCCACCAGTGTCTGACAGGAGTGGCATCACTAGGCTCTCCAGGTTTTCTTCTCCTGGTTCCCGACGGAGGCGTTTTTTAACACGGCGAGGCTCCTTCTCCTCCACCTATAAGATAAAGAGACATTACATGCACCTGCATAGAATAGCAAGAAAGACATGACAAAAAGGGCATGAGACTTATTAGAGATAGATATCATTGCTGTTGGAGAATGTAAAAGCATGAAACAGTACAGATCAGAAGTTAAAAGCATTCTCCAGCAACAGAAACTAGAATGAATCTTCAACTCACTTCTCTCCCAGCCACTTCTTGATCATACAACTCCAGAGCTTCCTTCATTTCAAACAGGTTCAGAACTTTTCTGATGGATGCTGTTCCCTTTCCCCATAGTGTGCTCATTGAACCTGAAAGAAAACTGAACATGAATCAGTCTTATCCACAATCAGTAAAGGATCTCCAACATTCCTTTCTTCAGCATGTCCAAATCATATTGTTCATTGAAGCAGAAAAGAGAAACAACAGACCTGTGTACATGTAAGAGACCACAGCATCCACAACATCAAAGTTAACATCTATTGGTAAAGTGAAGCGGCAGAACTGGTACAGATACTTCAGCTTTTTTCTTCGTAAATACATCTGTCGGTAGAAATATGGACTGCGGGCTACCAGGACAGCACGATGTGCCTGGAACAATTAAGACACACTATTAGTGATTTAGGAACATTACTGCTGAAGCAAGACAACTGAGAATGAACTGAGAACGTGAAGAATTAATAAATGATAGTCAAAATTATGACAAAGACTGATGGTGACAAGGACAATATGATATTGATGATGGGACAATTATGACAAAGGATTCTTATTCAAAATCAAACTTACCAGCAGAAAATTGCAATATTACAAACTGACAACACAGACTATACATGCTAAAAACTCAAGGGCTTTTCCATAAAATCATTTGAACTTTTCCATTTGTAATGAGAGTATAAGTAAAGCACTCCAGCACTTACATATACCATCTGCCTCTTGTCCATGTCAACAAGTGCAGTGTTACAGTCAATACGCAGCTGCCTCATCTGCTCCAGGGTGTTCCCAAGAGAGGGGTCACTAAACTGATGGAAGGAAGGCTCACTGGCCACATCCTCCAACCCATCTGTGGCCCCACCATCGTCCCAGGTGGGAGGCGGGGGAGGCTGGGCCTTGCGGGGACGTCCAAGGCGGCCTGGTATTCGCTCCACTGGGGAATGGGACAGAGGATCCCTTGGTCCATAGCCAACAACCTGTGGTGTGCAGATCAGTTCAGGTCAGTGAGTCACAGAAGCTCAAGGGATATCTAAGTGGTCTCATTTATCACAAATACAGCACAGGACACAGAAACAAGTTTTAGTACCTTAACATCGTCACTTTCATCAATCAAGACTGTAACCTGCTCAATTTTGAATGGCTTTTCACCATCATGATCCTTCTTTATCTTGTTGAGGTCAATCAGGGTGGCATTGGGGGCAAGCTTGGTGACAGAGCCAGGTGGGGGCTGGATGGCAGGTGGCAGAGGCTGACCATTGGGGCCCAGTGGTGTGCCATCTGGTGCTGTGTTGAACAGTGGCTGGATCTGGGGTCCAGACTCCAGGCTTGGACCATTATTGGAAGATGATGACTGCAAAAAATAATGTGAATTTAGATTGGTTTGAATATATATTGAACCACACATGAAGCTTTCTGCCCTTGTTCGCTTCTACTGGAGACAAGGCTAGGAATGTGAATGATGTGTGAGTGTGTGGTGGCTTGTCTGAGCCAAATGATGAGGAATTGCTGGTCTGGTATAAAGATAGATTAAGCTTTTCTAAGAGAATTACTCTACCTGGTTGGGTATTGGGTTGAAAAGGTTGGCATCAGGGTCTGGATGGTTGCGTGTTGGTGCCCCTGCTGGGAAGTGCCTCTGACACGCATGCACAGCTGCCCGCCCATCCTCCAACCCAAGCAACTTCATCCAGCGACCATGGGCCTCCTCATCCTTGCTCTTCTTGGCTGAATACACCACCACACCTGGATGAAATAAAGAAAAGCTGACCTGTTGTTATCCTTAATGAATATAAAGTTTATGATGAAAATAAGAGTTTTGTCACATTCACTTGACTTGAGTTATATGAATTAAGCATCATGGAGCTTCTGCTTCAATGAGTTACATAACATGCTTTCACCAACTTCTGAAAATACAATTATCTTAAGTACTATGCAATATATTTACTTTAGTTACAAAAACATCTATATTTTCTAATGTGGCACCGTATGTTCACTACAAAACACTAGTTATGAGTGACTCACTAGAGGAGGAGGCACCACAGCCCGGCACATGGCACCGCCTTGACACCACCCGTAGCTCCCCATTGAGGGACATTACCCAGCCACGTCACCTGTAGTACAGAGGGGCCAGGCACCTGAAATGGACAATATGGGAAATAATTATATATGTAATTATGGATGTCAAGCTGCTTTCTAGCACTGAGCACATCCCTGTTTAATCTCTGAATTCATAGGTAGTGAAATCAAGCTTTGACATACATTTACAATCAAAACTAAATAATTACCATGTTTTTTTGTTTTTCCTATGTAAAACGGTAAACCAGCCAAGGGTAACAAAAATCAAAATAAAGAAAAAAGGCCCAATGAGAATACATGGATATACTAAATACAAACATATCAATAGGGTCAGTATGATTAAAGCAGACCCTCTAGAGGTAAGACAGTGTTACATCAAGCAGCCCATTTTCTTCAGGGTACACAGACAGGTAGGTAGTAAAAGGGAGACGACACTGTACTAATATGGTGGTCCCTACAGCTCTTCTCGTTTCCCGGCTCCCCCTTTGCAGCTCTTCCACTCAGCTTATGTGATGTGGGAATGAAAATATAATATCCAAAACTAACCTAATCCTAACTTTGATCTAACCTATCCTAACCTAGCTGAGGAGACACATCACTGATACATCTTCCTGAGAACCCTTCTAGCCAATAGCATGGTTAGGTTAAGCTAGGTAGGTTAGTTTAGGGTTACGGTTAGGTTAGTCTAAATCAATTTGGGTTATAATTTTCGTTCCTACATCATATCTGCCAAGTGAAAGAGAGCCGGGAAATGAGAAGAGCTGGAGGGACCACTATATTAGGACAGTGCCAAAGAGACCTAGATCCCCTTTTTAACAGTAGTAACACCATCTCCAACACAGTTGTTGCCATTCATAAAATGGGCGCTTGGGATTCTTAGCCAGATAAGTGAACAGTGGATCGGTCAAAAGTGGCAGACATGAGAGATCCTATAGCTTTGGGTTAGGTTTAGCAGTATAAGGCAGAAGGTAAAGGTTTGTTTGTCTGACCCCTCTCTCTCATTAATATCAAACAAATTCCTCAGTACTTTTCATAGTTCAACAGCAAAGGAAATGGCAGAACTACAAGTGTGCGGATGATAAGCTGCTGAGTGAACTGAGCCGTTCCTAACACCAAACTACACCATTGATTACGTGGCACAAATTAATGCCAATTACTATCCCAATCAACTTTTTTGTTTATTAACCTGATAACAAGCAAACAATGGACGTTGTTGGGGAGATGGGACTAACTACGGGACTGTAACTCATTTCCCTCATAACTTCAGCTACAGGTAAGTGCTAATGCTATTCACATCAACTAGCTTATATTAAATCTGTAGGTATACCAGTTCATTATCATATGTAACGCCTTCTTGTGTCTCTAATATCATTCAACACGTCAACCAGTCATCAGGACCTTACGACCCTAATAATGGTTGTCAAGGAGTTTTATTATTGTTGATCTTTTTATTTTCCAGTCAACAATAAATGCCTCTCCTCCTCGGCGCTTGTAACACTCTCACCCTAGCTAGTCTCCAAGTCCAGGAGCAAAACATCACAATCTCAATCCCTTTCTTCTACCCGTGTTGGCTACGAATGATTCAAATTTCTATCCGGGCCTCACCTCTTATAAATTATAAGCACAGAAATAAGAGACTGATAATGGCGGAGGTGCAGAGGGCGCCACTGTCAGACTGATGGCAGGATCAGAAGCATTACTGAAAAGTTTGAATGAAAAGGAAACAATGGTGAAGATTATAGGGGAACAAGGAGAAACATTAATAGATTATAAGTACACAGCATAAAGCGAAATGTAAGAAAAACACAGCCGTTGTGATGTTTCCTATCCTTCCTCCTGCTACATAGTCATACCGTTTTAACTCATTCCACACCACAATATTTACACATACTACATTTTGATAAAACAAAGCTGCTACTGTGAGGTATCTATATGTAGCTGTGTATGCCTTCAGAAATGTGGGACTTTCCTTAGTTAATTTCGGGTTAGTTTACTTCGGCGCGATCTTCCGAAGACTCGATACGTCTATAATATAAATATTTTGTCATGTATATGATGTTTCTATGATTCTGGACACTCGTATCAGTTTCTTGGCTATACAGTTGTTGGATCTGATCTTATTGGAGAGAGAGAGAGAGAGAGAGAGAGAGAGAGAGAGAGAAACCCGCTCTCATTTCCAGCCGCCACTTTTGAAACAATGCACTAACACACCAATACAGAATACATGGCATTGCTATCCATGCTCTCCTTCAAAACAGATGACTGTACAGCGAGGTTTCTCTATACTCTATAGCATACAAAATATACTGCAATTTTTTCTTGATGGTTAATAAGCCGCTCTATCCCTCAACTCCTTCCCCCCCCCACACACATACATACATACATACATACATATATACATACATACATACATACATACATACATACATACATACATACATGCATACCTGAATACATACATACATACACAGAGAGAGAGAGAGAGAGAGAGAGAGAGAGAGAGAGAGAGAGAGAGAGAGACTTTCCACGGATAAAAACCAAAAGGCAAACAAGAGGTGATTAACTAATTACATTAAATCAGCTTAAGTGTGACAAAAGATGGTTGCAATGGAAAAAGGTCTGTGTTTCCCTTGGCATGCATTAACCACGGAACAGAGACCCAGTAACTGTGGATGAAGGAGGAGCCTGTACTCTCATCAATGCCATGCCACGAAAAAAAAGAGAAAAAAAAACAGAACAAAACACAAGCCAGTTGAGCTGAACCAGATGCTGAGAGGAACGGGGCAGAACTATAGTCATGCCGGATACTAACCATTGTGCCTCAGCCTGACTCACCCATCGAGTCCTGACGTTAATAGTACTCATTACTCACCGTGGCCCACAAACACCCCCAATTGTATGATTTGAAACATTTTATTCAGTTTCATTCATTTTTTTGTTATTCGTGAAGGTTTTGTTGTGTGGGTTATCATAGCTGTTACATTATTCTGAGATAAGTGACATGTCATTTTCAAGATATGTAATCATTCGTGAGTAGATGAATTTATGTATTGTTTAAGACGGCTATTTTTGCAGCTGTTGTGGATTATGTACCCTGATTTCCATAAGAGTACGCATTCGGTGGCGGATTTGAGGGTCGATCTGTTGTAGGGGGATGGTGGGGAGGGAGGCTGCTAGGAAGTGGTGAATTCCTTGTGCTATCCAGCACTGTGTTGTGGCACTGTCATCACGGTACTTAATACAGCACTTAGCTCATCTCTCTCTCTCTCTCTCTCTCTCTCTCTCTCTCTCTCTCTCAGGAAATTGCAGCACTTATTTAAAAACTTGGGGGGTGATTGTTTCTTGTAAATTGTGGATGGAAGGATGGAGGGGAAAAGGTTTACTTGATAATTCTCTCTCTCTCTCTCTCTCTCTCTCTCTCTCTCTCTCTCTCTCTCTCTCTCTCTCTCTCTCAACCGAAGAACATTGTAGCTTGGAATTAATTCGAGATTATGAAAGAATAACATTACAAGTATACGTGATCTACCCCTCCTTTACTCTCTCTCTCTCTCTCTCTCTCTCTCTCTCTCTCTCTCTCTCTCTCTCTCTCTCTCTTCGGAACAAAGCTAAGATGGACGGGATGACTCAGAGCGCGGCGTCCCTTCCCTAACTAGACGCAAGAAGGTGGCGGTTAATATTAAGAGGTTATGTCACTTCTAGGGTGCAGGCGTCTCTGTTGAATCAAGAAGGCGCCGCGTGTGATAGCTTTTAGTTTAGACGTTTAGAGGGGTGACTATGTGTGCAATATATGTTTGTTTGTCTTCCTGCATTTAGATCTACTATTAATACTTGTTTATCATAATTTTTGTGTGTGTAAATTGGTATTTTTTTCGGGTTTTGTTAAGTTTCGCAAATATATAGTTAAAATTCTCTCTCTCTCTCTCTCTCTCTCTCTCTCTCTCTCTCTCTCTCTCTCTCTCTCTCTCTCTCTCTCTCTCTCTCTAAAGAATACACTTGTTGATTGTAACCAAGACTTCATGGTAAAATCAAATTGAAAATACAAAATAGAGTACAACAACAACAACAACAACAACAAAAACAACAACAGCAATAATAGTAATAATAATAATAATAATAATAATAATAATAATAATAATAATAATAATAATAATAATAATAATATTAATGAAAATAATAATAATAATAATAATAATAATAATAATAATAATAATAATAATGAAACATAATAAAAGAATAAATAACTAATGATAAATAACAACTGGAATGAAATAAAAGAGAAAACAAAATGAATTAATGAAAAGGAAGATAGACGAATAAGTAAACACAAAAAGATGCAGACATAGACAGATACAAAAATGCGATGATATTCCCAAGGACGAGGAGACGAAGCCAGAGGGAATTACTAGCAGGGAAACAATAGAAATAATAAGGCTTCTTTGAGACCTTCCATGTGATTACTTCCGGTTTATTGAAATATTAGCTGTGTGTTTTCCTCGATGTTACTGATAATCTCCGTCATGTATTTGTAAAAAGATACGGTAAATGTGTCCTGTAGAGCGCTTCGGCAGAGTGAGACAATTAACGAACACGTAAAGATAGAACGCTAAAGTGATGATCTTATTATTATTATTTTTTTTATTCATACCTTGTTATGGACGCCACTCCTGAAAGCCTCACCTTAACTAGTGAGATGAAGGCCAACACTTTGTACTGGTGAATAATGAAGTATCAGGTACCATGAGTGTGCTTGTGGTGGTGGTGGTGGTGACGGATATATGCATCACCTGAATGTTGAGTGCTGTTCCTCCCTCCTCACTGCCCCCCTCCGGAAGCAGTGAATGTGTGTATGCCCAGTGAGGTGAGTGGCGCGTGGTGATGCAGCTTGTGCCGGCCAAAGTTACAACTACTACACACGCTTTGTTGCTCTATTTCCATCCGTCATCATCAGCCTCAAGTCTCCGCTCCCAGACCAAGGCCTCCTTCAATCTTCCCCACTTCTCCCTGTTAGCTGCCCCTTTGTGTTCCTTGAAATAAAGCAATTTTTTCCGTATTTTTTGTCATGTAGTAAAGAAAAATATAAATTTCTATAGATTTGTGATGCATTTTGTCGCTGAAAAATATCAATAAAACAAACATCGTAAATTGCTTTGTTTTTTGTTTGTTTGTTTGTTTGTTTTTTGGTGCTTCGAGATAAATAATTTAGCACTCTTTGTCATAATTTGCAGACCTTGACTAACCTCCTTAACAAAACACGAGAGAAAAGAAAGAATGTCAACAGAAGCCAAAACGAGTGTGAGGAATGCAAATCCACAGCATTACTTCCCGAAGACACATAACTGCCTGTAAAGTCATCGGGTTTGTAGGAGTGTACATTACGGAGCAGTGTGGTTGCCGTTCTGTCACTCCGTCACTCCGTCACCCTCACAGCGTCATACGAAGGGGGAAACAGGGATGCGTCACGTCCGGACTTAAAGTGACAGGCTGCCTCCCACCCGTCAAGTCAAGTTGTGAACTGCGCCACGGACTTCGAGAATGACCTGAGACCTGAGTGTGGGCCTGACGTGACTCACCGCCGAGGAACGATGGTGAGCAACAAGCCAGCAAACAACAAACGCCAGCTGAAGACGTGTGTTGTAGGAGAGCACATTCTTCCTGTTTTCTTTGTTAGGACTATCTTCTGTCCTCTGCGTCGCACCTCCATTACATCCAAATATCCTTTAATTAAAGCTACAAGTGTTTTTAAGGATGTTTTTTTTTTCGGTTCATGCGATAGATTGACAACATTGCCACAATTAATGACAGGAGAAACACTATTGAGGATCAGGTTAGTCATCTCTGTGGCGTTTGAAAGTAGTCGTAGTGAGAGAGCAAAGCCTTCAGAATAAAAAGGCTTTGTGTCGTTTCCGTAACACTCTTCAAAATTTGTATAGTTTAATTAGTATGACATTTTAGTTGGTGTGACGCGTTTTTAACCACATTTCACTTCCTCTGTAGAGTTTTTTTTCTTCTTCTTCTTCTTCTTCTTCTTCTTCTTCACTGGAAACTGTCATCGTAAATGTAAAAGTAAATAAAAGAGGAAAAAGTACTTGTTCAAGACGACTTTCACTGTTTCTTTTTTTTTTTCTATTCGTTTAAGCAGTTATATATATTTATGGTCGTCACGGATGTTGTTTTTAGTATTAGAATAAATAAAAAAAAATGTTAAAGGAAGCTTCTCTTAGTTTTTTTTTTTCTTTTTCTGGGTGTGTTCTGGTGTCAAACGTAAAAGAAAAGAAAGAAAGAAGTAAAAAATCCGCCCCGTTCAGTGGTGCGGTTTGGGTGTCTCTATATTTGTCACATAATTAATTCTGTGTTAGTCATCCTCCGTCACAGCATTTCCTAAGGGTTTCTTCGAAGTCTACACACTGTAACGCCACTTTAAACGAACCTTAATTTTCATCATCACTAAACCATATAAGAAGGAACACCTCTTTACCTGGACACATCAAATCTTCCGCTACTGGTGTTAGTTTAGATAATGTTACGTTAGATTAGTTAACATAAGGTGAAATATCTTGAACTTACTAACCTAATCTAACCTAATTAATATATAGTGTAGGAGGACTCATACTGATACGATCTTCCATAACTTTTCATGACTTTACAGCAATGAATATCCTCCTTTGTTTCTTGATTCAGGCAACTATAACATCGTCTCGTTCTGGTTATGGTTGCTCGCTTGTAATTAAACTGCCAAGGCTGAGGGGTAAGACTCCAAGCAGTTTTTAGTTCCGGGTGTCGTGAAGCGTGAGTTGTGCTGAAGTGACAGGTGCACCAGCTTCTCGTGAGTGACTCAACTGCACCGCGATGTAAGATTATAAGAACACGATGAAAAATTTGGAAGCTGTAAGGAACCATCAGACCTACACGTGACAGTACCTATATGAAACATACCTACATATTTCCATCTCTCATCCCTATTCATATTTGTCTTATCTTTTAGAGCTCTCTAATGGTTAGCACTAATAGCCTAATCACTGAGTCCATTTCATTTTTTTACACTTCATTTGAGAACCAATTTTTACTACCTTCTTGTTAAATCTGACTTTTTGAGCTTGAACTTATTATTTCTTGTTTCATCTTGATCACTAACCCTGAGAGTTGTTTTGTTTATTTATCTATTAATTTTACGTCACTCTTGTTACCTTGCTTTATCGCCTTATATGCAAAACCTTTTACCTATTGTGGCATTTCTTTCTCATGTTCAAACACTTTTAAAGCGAAAGGCAACAATTTTGAACACGAGAAGCACTGTGCAAACAAAACATTTATGAACACCTACGAAAGAAAACCGAATTAAAAGAGTAGATTTGCAATTTCCTGCCCAGCGCTGGTTATAGCAGAAAAATAAATGCTACAGAATGGTCAGTGATCAAGGAATGCTCTGTCGAGTGACAGTGAAAGGGTAACAACATGTGATGGTTCAGAAAACTTTCACTAACTTTCGCAGTGTAGCGGCTTCTCCCCGTGTTCAGTGCTATGATATGGTGAGTCCCGAGTGTGATTGTGTTAACTCCTATGTGTTCTCGAGTGTGATGAAATGCTGTGGTGCAAGTTTCGAATACAATTTTGAAAGACACCATAGACAGCAAAAGAAGCGGTCTGGTTCAAATCACTTACCTGCTATATGATTTTTTTTTTCTTTAGCTAATCACAAACAACATTTCTAGACTTATTTTTTGCATTTAGTTCTCAAATATGTTTATGTAGAAAAAAAAAGTATCCTATTCTCTTTCATCTATTTCACCTGGCAAGCAATGTTTACAAACTTTTCAGTGGCCTGGATGTTAATGAAGGATGGTTTAGCAGTACAAGAGTCATTGCCTGTAGTTAATTGTTCAGTAAAACTGTCTATGGTTGCCGCAGTTACATAACAAGTGCCATGATATCTTTACCATCAGAGGGACGGTGTTGAGGTGAAGCAACCTATTGGTGACGTCTTTGGAATGAGTCCTCGGCTTCCTCATTCCCAGGTAAGACAATTTACCAGGTTTTCCCGGCGCAGGCGTGGGCGACTAACATGGCCATTTGGGTCACCACCCCCACACCAGACCATCGCTACAGCTGAAACATATTCCTGGAGAGCAATCTCTTTTTTCGGGACTTTAGTAATAGCAACTTCCCGTGCTTGTATAATAGGAGCATAAACCATCACCGCACCACCATTATGAAGGTTAAGAAATGCATACTCTGAACGCTGCCTCATCCGTAGATATTCCGGGAAACTTTCACATCGTAGTCCCATTCTCCCTCGTCGCGAGTGAGTGGACGCACAAACCTTGGCTGCAGCTTTTGAAAACAAGCCACGGGAGCGCCGAGATGAGAGAGAGAGAGAGAGAGAGAGAGAGAGAGAGAGAGAGAGAGAGAGAGAACAAAAAGAAATATGAGGAGAGAAAGAAGAAAAAAAATGTAGTTATTATCTCCGAATTCTCGCGGAGGAATGAAGGGGCGGCAACAGTCTCCGAACAGGTTAGTGTGGTGCAGGGTGAGTGAACAGGGAACAAGGTGGGGTTCAAAGGTGTGGAGGGGACTTCCCTGACAGGTGAGTGGGGCTGGAGTGTACATAATAATCAAGAGGATGTCCACCTGACACTCCACGCGGTTCACCACTGTAGGGGAATATTTCGTGTTTGGGTTTCATTCTTGTTAACGTTATTTTGTTATCGATATGACGTACAACACATAGTCAGGTTTGTTATCAAATTTGAGACGTAAAAGCAAAGGTGTTATGATCATGAAAATTGAATAAATCAATTGTATGTTTTGTGTTTTCGACAATAGTTTAAATTTCTATATTTCACCCATTTATTTTCATGTCCGATGTGTTGCTGTCACTAATAATAGATGTAGGATGCGTGTAAGGTTTCAGTAAAAGTCGAAAGTAAGAAGTTTTGCGTTTTTCTTACTTTTGTTGCCAAGTTTAGGGCGAAAAACGGGAGATTTCACACAGAATCGGATCAAGGACAGTGTAGCCATTGCGGTGAATCACCCTCGCGGCGCCCGGAAGCTATAATACACGTGCCGCAGGTGCCGCTTCTCTATGTTTTCCCGCAAGGCCTTGATGCGAGACTTTTTACTGCGCCGCGCTGTTCCGGGTGTGGTCAGCTGAACTCACGGCATCGCGGGCAGACCACCATCAGGATTAGGGCAAGCTATGGACAGTTACACAGACTTTGACACCGATAAAAAACAAACACAAAGGAGGACCGAATACACAGCACATTTATTGGCCGTTACGAGAGACTTTGCTTTGCCGCTGAGAAGGAACACATAGATAAAAACAAAGGAAGAACAAACATCTGATCTAGTTATCCATTGCAAGAAAATAAGACAGAGAAACAAAACAAAACAAAAAAGTACTAATATCAAACCAAATAATGTAACATCGCAGAAAGGAACGACTAAGAATAAGACAGAAACTTTAATTAATAACATCGAATAAATATGATGATGATGAGGAGGAGGAGGACGATGGTGGTGGTGGTGGTGGTAAGCAAGAGGAGAAGGAAGATGAGTAAGACAGGCCTAAGCAGTGTATAGGCCGGAATACAAAGCAATGAAACCAACATTCTAGTACAGTCATGCAACACATAACCATGCATGGCGTCAGAGAGAGAGAGAGAGAGAGAGAGGCTACACACATTCACGCTGACATGCAAGTGAAGATATTTGTTTGTTTCAGTAATATTCCTTTCTTTCCGTCGCTATCTCTCCCTCAAGAATATCAATAAATACTAAAAGACCTGTAAGTTATTTTCCAATCTATTATTCTTAGTTAAAATATGAAAGGCCTCTGAAAATGACGAAAGGTAAATGTACAAGACTCAATAAAGCAGAAATGGTGATGGTGGTAATGATGGTGGTGGTTGCATGACGCGGTGTGGAGGACATATGTAGTGGACTGTGGTGGTAGTGGTGAGACAAAGCACAACACACTACTCCCCCACACAGGAAGGGACAACATTCTTTTATTTTACGCAGAGAGGAAAGTGTCATTATAAGTAGCGCTTGAGTGACAGGATGATAAGTGTTACTGTATATCATAGCAGTGGTTCGTGATTTCTCTTAACTCTCTTGACTCGAACGTGTTTTGAGAAAGTAACTATATGTAGGTTAGTTTGTTTTGCCTCCTTGCCTCTACCCGCGTAAACATACATACATACATACATACGGCACAGAACATCACAGTACAGCACAACACACCACAACGACCTACAGAACAAATAATGCCAAGAGAAAGCACCGTCCAGCACCTTGAATAAATTATGACTGTGCTAACTTGCTGCCAACTTTATGAAACACACACACAGAGAGAGAGAGAGAGAGAGAGAGAGAGAGAGAGAGAGAGAGAGAGAGAGAGAGAGAGAGAGTCCAACCTTTATCCATTCCGTTCACAATCTACAAAGGGCAATCACCCTCTCGAACTCCATAGTATCCCTGCTGACAAGACTCTTCAATTAGTGTGTTCCAGGCAAGCTCAGACACCAGACTTGAGGTTCCTCGGTGTGTTCCTTTGCTAAGTTAAGTGTCTCCCAGGAAGCGAGGTGAGCTGGCATCCAAACTTACGAAAATGATAATCCCAAAGGAGACTCAATCATGATTCAACTAAGAAGGTAATAATAAAAGATCGTAACTCAAGATAAAAACAAAAAAATACAAATCTACAGACATATCTCGGGTATTTAAACTATTCTCACTTTCCTTATGTTATTTTCCTTTCAAATTCGTTGGCTTTCATCTCGAAGTTCCTTGAAATAGTTCTCTTCTTCTTGGTTCAACAGCCCTGAGTCTTCTTTACAGCAGAAATGCCCTTGCTCTTCCTTGTATCACTCTGGTGTTATTATACGTTCAGCCTCATATTGTCTAAGTCTCCACTTCTTCACTCTGAAACCACCCAGGTCATACATTCTCAGAGTAAGGTTTCCAGATTGCCCTATTGCCCTATTGCCTTAACGTTACCCCGTCACAACGCCCCCCTTACCACTTTCGCTTCCCGTCCCATTCCCAGGCATCCTCGGTAGCTCCCTGCGTCACCAACTTCTCAGGTAAACTGTCATATTACGCTGCAGACCTTGAGAACCAATGGAATCGCGGAAATACGATGACATCACAAACGTGCCGCCAATCAGAGAAGGTGAGAGGAGTGACGTCATAGAATCAGCCGACGGATAAATATGAGGGAGTAGAAATGAGGCCTCAGTCAGTGCAGTGTGAGTCCTCGGTGTAGCAAGAAGTACGGTTACGTGGTGTGAGTGAAGTTAAAATACCGAGGAAATATTATCGTATCTTCAAGAGCAGAGACGCCACTTAGAGAGACAAGCATCATGACTACAGGGAAAGCGACGAAGATTCTGTGAGTGTCAGGGTGTTGTTGTCCTTTCCTTCCCTCTCTGGCGAGTTGGTTTTTGCTTGTCGGCCTTGCACGGGCTCTGCATCTGAAACAAGCGGCAAAGTAAAGTGTGTTTTTATTCTCACACTTCTTATGTGGCGCACTACTTTACTTACATAACTGGTTCAGTGTGTGTGTATGTGTATGTATGTAAGTGTGTGTTAAGTTTTGGCTTTGAGAGAGAGAGAGAGAGAGAGAGAGAGAGAGAGAGAGAGAGAGAGAGAGAGCCGGATATCGAGGACTGACTTGAGGAGTGAGTAGCAGTGATTGAAAAGATTCGCTTTGAGTGGCGGGTGAAAGGGACGCGATGTGTGCAAACGTGAGTGTGTGTGTGTGTGTGTGTGTGTGTGTGTGTGTTTAGTGGTGCTGCAAAAAACGAAAGGTTCACAAATAAAAAGTTAATGGTTGTAGTTACAGAGTTTAAGTTGCGGTAGTAGTAGTAGTAGTAGTAGTAGTAGCAATAGTAGTAGCTGCTGTTCTTGATGTAGCAGCAGTAGTAGTTTGTTAATTGGTGATGTAGCAGCTTAGTATACAAGAATTAGTAGAAGTGACAGTAGAAATACGCATCAATATAAACATCAGTAATGGTATGATAATAATAGTAAAAATAAATATGATGATAATAATAATAATAATAATAATAATAATAATAATAATAATAATAATCCAGGGTGGTTGTGGCGGCGGTGGTGGCGACGGTAATGGGACACACCCTTCACCTTGGTCGGACCTGCCCCGAGGTGATGCCCTTCCCCAACCTGTCAGTCGATAAGGTGCGTATATTCTCTCTCTCTCTCTCTCTCTCTCTCTCTCTCTCTCTCTTAGGGCAATTCAGTTTATCCCTTAGAAATTAAACAGAAGTCATAAATAAACACAAACATTTGCTGAATTGATATTGGTTTCCTTTGTTCTCGCGGTCAGTACCATGGCGAGTTTTCAGATTCTTTCCGCTTACTATTTGGTGACTTTCTGCGGCTTGAGCAACTTATGTAGGGATTCAAATAGTGAAGACTCCGGCCATCAATCTTCTGACCTCCATAGACCTTTCTTAATGTCAATGAAATCATCTAATCATACCCAAAACTCAAGGTAAAAATGCGTCCCAGAACTGAAGAGGTTAAAGTAACCAGCAAAACATTCCAGTGTTTGTGTCAGGGGTCGATCATAAGCTTGGCTATCCTGGGAGCGTGACGGTAAAGGTTAATATATACACTGCACTTTAAACAACATTCCATTTGTGAATCGAACTACTGAACATTCCTTCCGACTAACCTACCTAACTGTTGTACCTTAACCTCTCACTCGCCACTACTGTTTTCCCCCTGACTCTCATCTCCTACCTCCCACTTTGTGTTACTTCCTAGTTCTTAAGGCCCATCCTCTTGACTAAGGCTTTATTCTCTTAACAGGCCTATTTCCAAAGGTAGAGATTGTTAGTTCTCAAGTTGTCATTTTTCCCTGTTGGTGCCTGTTATAGCGCTACTAGAATCACGAAAACGTCCTTGAATACCATGAATAATTTGTACTGCCTGCTAAATTTCAGAGATGAGTCAACGTTCGTAGTCTCCTTCATCTTAATCTCCCCCTCACAACTATTACATGCAGGAGCCAGAACTAGTGGCACCTGCAGCCGTAAATGGAATAAAATGGTCACCACTAACGCCATCTTCCGGTCCATGCAGGTACTGGGGTCCTGGTACGTGCTTCACAAGTTCGACACGGACAACACGTGCCTGATGTGGAACATGACACATGGGCCGCTGCCGGACACACTGCTGGTGAAGGAGATCCGCCAGCTGGCTGTCTTGGATACTCTGGGCGTGGATCACACTCATGCCATCACCGCCAGAGTGGACATCCCCAACCCTGAGGTGCCCGGCAAGATGCGCATCAGATGGCCTACTTGTAAGTGTTGGACACCAGTAACCCTTCTACTACTACCGTCCTAGGTCAACAATCAGAATACTCTAAATAGTGGTTTAGATTATCATACAGAAGAGACATAGAATGATCTTTTCTTCGTTTTAAGCAACATAATTATTCAAGAGACTATTACAAGAATGTGTCCACAAAGTAGCAGGTAATTTAGCAAAGCATGATTTAGCAACAAAAAAGCTAATTTATATCGGTAGTTTTGTGACACAGTCTCGGTCACACGTCAATTAAATCACGGACCACGCCCATCTTTAATGTGCTTAGCGTTCCTTCTTTGCCTTAAAACTTCAGAACTCTCAAGGTATCTGTCAGTTTGTATGGCGTTGCGAGAAAACTGCCATTAGATCATAGGGCTTAAAGACAGATAAAAAAAAAAAAAAATGGGGCAATTATAGTGTAATGTTATACTCTACTAACAAGACAATACTGCGTTTCAAGGCTTTCTTCCTCTCCCACTCTACATCCCCATTCCCGTCCCTCTCTCCATCCCTGATGCTTCTCATACTTCCTTCAGAGAGAGAGAGAGAGAGTCTGAGTGTGTGGCAAGTCCAAATGATTTCTTCATAGCTTGGTAACACTTGTCATACACTCAAACAAACGATCTCTCTCTCTCTCTCTCTCTCTCTCTCTGATTTTTTCATCTCTACTTGTCGCGACGTCACAACTTTCAAAGACAGTGACAACAGCGAAGGGGATGGGGGGTGGCGGTGGCTGCAGCAAGGAAGAGAAAAGGAGTTGAAATTTCATTGCCTGAAGAAAAATCTTGTAGTAGTGCCGCTTTCATTAAGGGGAATTTCTAATTTCTTCACCAAGGGGTGACCTCAATAACTCCATTGGGAAGGTCCTTGTTATTTGCGATTTCAATATATTATTCACAACGTACACAGACTCATACATGTGTATGAGTGCTGGCGTCGCTGTTTCCTCGTCACTACCGCGTGAGTCTTGACGCGCAAGGATTACAGGAAGCGTTAGGTAAACTTTTAGATAATGACGCAGCATTTCACTTCCCGTATAGGTAGTACTTAAGAATGAACCTCTCTCTCTCTCTCTCTCTCTCTCTCTCCTTTTGGTATCCCAATAATCATAACATTGTATTTTATGGCGCAGACACCACACAAGCACCCCATTAAAAAACAACATTGTTTTCTTTTGCCCCAGCAGCCTTGACGGGTTCAGCAGACTTCATTGTGTTCGACACTGACTACGAGACCTACATGGCCGTGTTCGAATGTGACCGTGCGGGTTTTCTTCACCGCCGCTCCGTTGCCATCCTCTCCCGCGCACGAAACATCGACGTCATGTTCGTCAACAGGGTGAGTCTCTCTCTCTCTCTCTCTCTCTCTCTCTCTGTATGTATGCAACGTGTGTGTGTGTGTGTGTGTGTGTGTGTGTGTTATTCAATTATTTCATTCATCATATTAAATTATGTACCGAGAGATGGGGGAGGAAAGGTGGTGAAGGATGTATGAGAAGCATGGGATGAGAAGAGGGGAAGAAGGCAGTCCAACGACACACATCGGTGGTCGCTATATAGCTAATGAGAGCCGCCATAAAAAAAAAAAAAAAGATGGCAGATGTCACTTTCGTTAGAAATACTGGTAGGAAAACTGCTTCATGAAGTAACAACCGACTGTACATTGCGTCTCCTTCCCGCAGGTGCGACGCCTCCTGGACGCCGCAGGTGTGAGCCACTCTGCCCTGGAATCCATCGACCACGACCTTTGCAAGACCAAGGGGTGAGCACCACGCCGCTGTGACTGACAGACTGGCTGTGACTGATCAATGTAGTACTTGTTAAATTTGTATGATAGTGTGACTGAAATAAACACGACCCTTTTGTAAGGACTGTTTGCAAGAGGACCTTTACTAACTAATATGTATATTGACTGATGCACAGCTGAACATCGTAATAAATCATGACTTCTTTTGACATTGAGACATCTACACAGTTATTTTTATCTTAATGTTACTATTGCTACATAAATTCAATTCATGTATGGGGATTCCACTCATACCACTCTTTTCGACAATGTACGAGTAGAATTGAAAACTTTTCATCGGATCAACTTCTCCCTCTAACTAATTGTCTTAGGTTTCTTTCTCATTGCCTTTATGTAGCTTTAGCTATCTTTTACGGCTAATTTCGCACTAACTGCCCTTCTGACATTGTTAACTGCATGCCTTCCCTCCTCTCACGGCCTCATTGCACCTCTCACTCCTATTCTGCACCTCTCTAATGCAACTTTTCACCCCTTCCTCTTGTAACAATACTGTCTCTTAAGTTTCCCTAGTATTTGTGGCAGGATACACAATACATAGAATGCTGGCAAGTGTCTTTCTGACATTGACACCCACACTGTCAAACTATCAGCTGCCCCTTTCCCCACAGCAAGAACAACTGGCACGTCGACGAGGAGCTGTTCGGTCTGCTCCCAGGAGTAACGGAGGAGGAGGTGCGGCGAAGGGTATCTGAGGACGTTGAGAACTATGACATCTCTCAGATTGAGATAATAGGAGATGGTGTGATACCTGAGGGTGACTTCAGGGGCAGCATTATACGTGGCATCCCCGGGAATAGTGGTATCAAGAGCAAGCCTCATGTGTGAATTGCTCCTGAGCCGCCCTACACGGTCAACAGTCAACACACTGCCTGACAACTCATGCACACACCACGTGGTCATGTTACTCAAAACTTAATACAGTATCCCAAAATATGTAAATTATGTATGATTGCAGGCTGTATTGTATTGTGAGAAATTAATTATTCGATATAATTATCAGCAACAAGAATTCATTACACAGCACACCAGTTGCTGTCCAGGGTAAGAAAAGAAAAGGCTAAAGGCTTTAATTTCTGTGCTGATGAGAAGTATTCTTACTCCTAGATAAGAAAACACTGAATTAAAATGAATGAGAAGAATTGCTAATCTTACATGGATGATTAGATAAGGATACTTTATCAAGGCCCTAGCAAGGGAACAGCCAGTACTCAGGGACAAAATAGTGTGTTACTGACTGCCTTAGTAACTAGCTGTGGAGTTATTGTAAGTGGGAAGAAGTGTACATGTCAAAAAGTAATACATAATGAGTGTTACTTTATGGTATTATGAATGTGTGCTCATTAATGCAACTGAGACTTATGTGAAGGAAGCTACAGTGGTGAAGGAATACTTTGCATAGGTACCCATAACCATTACATAGGAGAGGATGTTTTGTTGAAATTAATAAATGACTGAAATTATTGATCTATATATTGTAACTGCCCTATAACCCAATCATTAACACACAGTTTGTTACTGAAATAAGTAAGAGAGAACAAAGTCACTTTCTGTACTTTCTGTAGCCTTATTGTAAAGCTGCCACTTAGTGAAACTTGACAAATTAATAACAAAATAAAAATGGCAAACCTAACAAGATGAAAAGGTCCACAATTAAGTGGAAGAAATTGTTGAAGGGCAGCGTGGCACTCTGAGAGGAAGGATGATGGAGCTGCAATTACATGTTACAAGAAGGACCTTACTTGTGGTAGTGGTGGTGATGGTGAGCAGCCTGCTGGGGAATGGCCTTGGTGATCTACAGGTCTCCTCTGACTCAAAGTACTGCACACAGCATCCAACCTTCCTTTACTGTGACTTCCTGGGAACACAAGAGGTTAGAAGTTACAATTATTGAATATAAGGCAGATAAAGTCTCATTAGAATGATAGTCACATACAACTTGAGCTTCCTGCAAGTCAGAAAATAAGCAAAATAAGAATGGTATATTGAATACAGAGTCCATGTATCAATATCTTATGCTGCTTTCCTTAGAAGCAATGATGATGGCTTGTATTGAAACAAATGTATGTAAAAATGAATAGATACATTTAGATAACTCAAGGATAATTTAAAGTTATGCCAAAAAAATTCAATATCAGTCTTAAGAAGTGCTCATTTCAGGACTCCCACTAAACTGCTTTTGGTAATTCTGAATTTGGTGTGAATTATAAATTATGAGTGTCAGACTGAGTATAAAAGTAATGCAGACTAAGACAGCAATGTGAGTTACCTAATTCCTATTTCTGGATCCATCAGCTGGTGGTAATGGAGTCCCTGGGCAAGCGTGGAGAGCAGATGGTGAGCACAGTGTACATACACAATGCTGGACAAGTTTTGGTGGCAAGTGACATCTGTATCAGCCTTGTGGCTTTCAGTGTCACCAACATAACCTTTAGTGGCATTCCTGAAACCTGTAATCCCAACCAACACTTCTCCTTCAAGCTGGTGGACTCCAATGCAAACCTGGCACCTCCGTATATCTCCCAGCTTGATATGCAGAGGTCAACAACCCAACAGGTCAGCATTGACAGGGATGTGAAGTCTTTCTCAGCAACCAACTCTGTCATAGGTCACCTGAAAGTTTCTAAACCTGTAAAGGCACTCAACATCAAGGTGGAAAACTCACTCATTGACAACATTGAAAAGCTGCATTTAGAAAGCAAATCACAACTGGTGCTCTACAATGTAACTGTAAACAAAATTACACAATCAAGCATATATCTCAAGGAATCATCCATGAACATATGGACAGGCACCATCAAAACTTCACTAGAAAAAGCTGTAATCTTGGGTCCTGGAGCCTCCGTAAGCCTGAAAGATACAGATGGCAAAGTATCACTAGCTGGCCCACAAGAGGTAGCATCTATGCCTACTCCAGCACCACCACGCAAGAACACAGACCACCAGGAATACCCCCACCAACACCTCAAACTGCACCACAGCAGACTCCATGTAATCAGTCTGTTCTGGTGTGGGCATTTCCAACAGTTCTGGCAGCAGTAGAGGCCATTATAATTCTCATAAACTGTACCAATTGGTTTCCGTCTCTCAAGAGAAGGAGATTGCCCCAGGGATTGGAGGAAGGGAACCTGAGAATGATGAGACAAACAGAGGTTGTGAGTGGCTCTTCCCATTCCACATGGCACTACAACACAGAAGTTCCTCTTATGGCTGTAAATAGACGACAGAACACAGAGTATAAATATAAGTAACTAGATAAAAGTAAGAAAGGGTTGTATTGATATGAATTTCAAGTTTTCAAGTTTCTGCCAAGTCAATAAAGCATCACTCAAGGTAGTGTGCAGCAAGAAAATAACTAAGACATGTTGTAGTAAATTGCATATCAGAAATTCTTTAACTTGGAAAACATGATGATAGAATGAATGTAGAAAATACCAATACTCTTTACACCATGAAGAACAAAAAAGTATGAACAATTAGATTCAAATGAGTTTCTTGATTTTTCTGCCTATATATCAATAACCTTGGTGTACAACATATGATAGCAGAATGTACAAATATAAATGCATTTTATACTTTGTTTTTGCTTACACATAAGATCTTGAGAAAAAAAGAAAAATACAATGAATCAAGGTATCCTAGTTATAGCCTACATCCAAAGATCCTGCCATTATTTTCATAATATGAAGTTTGTTAAACTAGATATAAGAACAACATTTTCACCAAGTAGGAAAGTTAAGTGACAGTATATTCATTAGGTTTTGGTATATTATATTTACAACACTCTGTATGTACACACAAAAGGTAATTATTTAACAAAAAATTTCCTCATGAAAAATTACAAATCCATCATTAATATAAATTACAAACTCATCATTAATATAATGTGTGAATAAAGTTGACTTAAAATATTGGATTGGAAATTCATTCTTGTTTGAAACAGCTTGAAGTAGCATGCTATGAACTATCACCGAGAATACACATCTCTGGTGATGAACAATGGACACACCTCAGCCAAAATTCTGCTGCTACAAATTTAAGTTTCTGATCAAACACCTTAGATAATGTCACACTCACAAGCTGTTACTCTTCCATTCAGCTAGCAGAATGGGAGGAGAGAAGACACTTGTCAAGGTCATACTTGAAGAAATGGAAAAATAGCTTTAGTTTTCACATTCCTACATCTGGATGTTGCCAACTATTCAGATCTATGCATGAAAGTGAAGGTGTCATGCAATGAACAATAAATGCACAAGTAAAGATTAGACAAGAAGCAACAAAATTATGGTATGTAAACTCAAACGTCTAATCACAACAAAACTGAGGTAGTTCAACAGCACAACTTTCTACTTTATCATGCAGTAATTGTACACCTCATTGAACCAATAAAAATCATTGGTTGGGTTCAATCAAATCTAAATATATATTGTCTCTAGGATCATAAAGAGAAGGTTCAAAAGTCTGTGACGCGGCCTTTCCGTTCCCAATCTCCATAGCGTGTGGGCTCTGGTCCCCTTGGGCCTCCTACTTCTCCTGTGGCAGGGTTGATATTGTCAGGGAAGGCTGGTAGGGGCTCCTTCTCCTGATAGGGATGCTGTCCCTCTGGAGTTTCTTGGTCATCAAGCTTACCTACGGATGATTAATTACTATATACTATAACAAGATGCTGAAACAGTTATGGGGTTATCATTTTTTACCGGCACTGCTACTTCCTGTTATCTTTTCTTGTTTTCCATCTCTGGACTTAGAATCAGTAAGCTTTGATGCCTTTTTATATACCACACAATTTTCTTTGTGGCAAGCAGTCAAGGAAAAAATCTCTGGGGCAATAGTTAATTTCATAACATTCATGAACTTAGTACATACTAAATAAAGAATGGATTCTGCTTACTCTAAAAAGTCAAGTACTAGCTATCTATGATTTCTGTTGTCATTATTCACAAAAAGATGGTATGCAGAGTACATGTACTGTACACACCTATGGGGGTCTTGGCTTTCTTGGGAGCAGAGTCTCCAGCTTCATGACTCTTAGTTGACGATGACATCGCTCTGCATGGCCGAGGAATCAGCATCCCTGAAAGAAATGTCATATGACCACAATCAATCAACCAAGACAAAAATGTAGCTTGACTTATATATTGCTAACAAACATTCAATGATCACAATGCAAATAAAGAGACTCCTTTCTTGTTCATCCACACACTGAAAACTTTGTTCCATCCATAGTCCACTCACCTTTCATGTAATGGCTGAGGATAGAGGTTCTCGACAGCATCATTCACTTCTGGTTCGCCTGGTTCTTCACACTGAGAGGAGGAACTTACCAATAAACACAGCAAAGACTGCCAGATTTTTTACATTTTTAATGAAACATATCTATCAAATATTTATTTGTATGCATCGTGAAAATGGATGGATTTAATCAGAAATGTTTCCATAGCTCATGGCAGTGAAAGTTGTGAATCCATGTAAATTTTACTAGGAGGGAAAGGTAGTGTCAGAACCTTACATAACCCATTAATCCACTGCTTCCTATATCGTACCCATTTGTTACTATAAGGAGCCCATTACTGACACACAACATAACTGAACACAGCCCGGCATTTACCGTGACTTTAAACAGTGATGTAATGAAGAGGGACGGCAGTGAGTAGAGTGGCACAAGCCAGTCCACACCACAGTAATCCCGTAGTTAGCAACACAAACAAGCGCTGGAACCTTCACTCCTAACACTGTCTCCAGCTACTTACAACTGTATGGTCAAACTCAATAAAAATGTTGCAGTGTGGAGTAGGCGGCGAGCTGGCTCTCACATAGGCTATGTAACACGCGACTGCTGCTGTTGTTGTTGTTGTCGTGAACAGCTGAGTGGTGACGTAATACAACACAGCCTTGCAGGGTTCCCACACTCCTGCACGGGGATGACTCGCACCTCACAGATGGGTTGAACTTATTGAATAGTTGATAGAAATGTTGAAATAATTTAAGAGGGAAATTTCAAGACATTTATCTCATTCTTTTGGCTAGCTCTCTTGGCCCCAGTTCGGGAATTGGCATCTCAGTGGGTCTTTTTGTTAGATAACTTTTGTTGTCCTTGACCAGTTTTTCCCTTTTATATGAAAATAAAATAAGAAAATGAGGATATAATCTCTAATGACAGTCTTGAGACAAGCGACAACCAGTTATGAGCACGAAGATTCACCCTGTAAGGACAGACGCAACCCTCGTCCTTTTTTGTTAAATCAACTTATCAATAGTGTGTGATGTCCAAGCTAAATGGCCAGGACACACACACACACACACACACACACACTGGGCACTGTTATCATGACACCACACCATACCATGTAACCATGGCAACACGATCGCCTTAGCTTTTGCCTGCTTTGATTGGTTATTACTCATTGTTGAACGTCACATCTATGTCATAAAAGCGAGAATGAACGCAGTATCTTCTCTTCTCATTTGTGCACGCTGGCCACGGCATGACACAACCCACAAAACACTCGATCCGCTCCTAATAACTCTAATACAAAATTCAATATGATGAAGCATAAACTTGTCAAACTAAATTATAAGTCATTATCATCGAAACTATCAATGTGTTCTCTTGTATAGCAAATAGTATTAGTATAAGAGAGAGAGAGAGAGAGAGAGAGAGAGAGAGAGAGAGAGAGAGAGAGAGAGAGAGAGAGATTTAGCAAAATACTCGTTAAACAGTGGAGTGGGTGGAGGAAAAGGAGACAGCGGAGGAGGAAATAATAGAAGGAGAAAGGAAAAAGACAATTGGAAAAATCTGAGAATTACTAATTAAAAGTCTCTCTCTCTCTCTCTCTCTCTCTCTCTCTCTCTCTCTCTCTCTCTCTCTCTCATATCCGGTCACATCCAAACGACTCGCGGCAGTTTGTCGGTGCAGCGGCACAAGTTTTATATCTCTGTATATTCCTTGAGCGGCACTGAGAGTGTGTTATTTCTTGTGCATGCGATCTTACTTCGACTAACTGATGAGACTATCACATCAACAACGGAGTTCGGGACAGACGAAGTTAGAATAGGTTAGTACTCATTGAGAGAGAGAGAGAGAGAGAGAGAGAGAGAGAGAGAGAGAGAGAGAGAGAGAGCGTGTTGTGTGTGTTTGTGTGTGTGAAGACCACTGGCAGACCTGTTGCAGCATTACGAAGCAGGATTTGGTTCTCGGGATTCTTCTTAACAACAACACGTCACCTCAAGACTCAGTAGGTCCTTGATGGCGCCAACACTTTCAATCACAGTGCATCGTGCTGCTCTTTAAGTACCCATGAGTACAAATATATAGTGTATAAGAACCAAGGTATGTTATGAAATGGCCGTATAAATCCTGAGGTGCATTTAGATGTGTGAGACATTTTCGTGATATGTTTACTTTTAAATGAAAGCTGAGAGCCGCATATATGGTTCTGCTGGTTACATGTGCTTTGTATATAAGTGTTGAAGTACAACATGAGTACATCGGCTTGTATTCATTCAGGTGTGACTGTCAGGATGGCCGTGCACACAGACGGTATGCGTGGGTGGGCGATACTGTTCTCCTTATTACGTGAGTATTGATGTGACGCTTCGCAATTTGTACCTGTAAACACGATTTGAATTTTGGCATGTAAAATTCATTAGCTGTATCATTTAGTAAAGCGTGTTGTCAGTAAGCGAATGTATACATATCGGACCATTCTTTTCTCTTTTCACAGTGTGTCTCTTCCACAGAAGCTTCACGAGGTAAGTGAGAAGATAATAATGTTTGTAATGTTCCGTCATGTCTGAGGTCAAAGGGAGGAGGGTCCTCTGGGCAGTAGTGGCATAGATAGTGACAGGGAGGGGGTGGAGAAAGAATATTCAAGTTTTCATTTTGGTTTCATTTCCGCGGATTGAAATCACGCCGTAGCTAGCCATAATACTAATGACTTAATTGATGAAGGTGACAGTGTCAGGTTGACTTTAGGTCATCCATACATCGAAGCTAATTTATCGAATTGTCCGTTATGATGAATTGCTGCAATTGTACTGAATTCAGCAAATTTATATACACGTGATTCTATTTCAGTGAGGTAGCCAAGGACATTGGAGACACAGCCTCCTCTGGTTCAGTCCCAGGCCTTAATGCCTTGTACACTGTCAGCAAGCTCTTCCCCGGCAGATCTGAAATCGCCTGTATGGTGGAGGACTCACAACATGCCTGGCGCATACATTTGGCACCTGCACACTCGCGAAACCCTATATTCAAAAGTAAGCTATTGGATCCACGGCCTATCCTTTAACCTCTGGATGTGATATTCAGTAATGATCATATACTCTGTAGTGATAACGTGCCTAAGCCTGACGGCGTGGTGTAGGGGAAGCGGCTTAACTAACACAGCAAACTGCCTCAGGAAGGAGAGAATGGCTCCTGGAGATCATGTGGTGGACAGTGAGGGGAGAGACTGCGAGAGGCGCCGTGTGTCACACAGCTGCCGCGCCACTCTACCCTGTGGCCTTCCCCCTCATGTCTTTCAGAGGTGAGGACGGACCAACAAATGGAAAGAATCTTTCAGTCTGGCGCTGCTTATTCACTCGGTTTCCCAATTAGGTATTACGTATATGCTTCTTGCAGTTTTCATAGCATGAACAGCTGCTCTCTATACATTTGTTGTGTTTCAGTTCTCTGTATCTGTACCTGTGCAAACTGTATATTTCACGCATATTTTTGTTAATGTCACTACCTTCTCCTTTCCTCTCTTCTTGCCTCCTATTCTGTTTCCGTGACAACTTTCAGCTCACCTCGTCCCGGAGTACCTGAGTTACACCATCAATGCAGGGGAAGAGCTCCGTGCCAGGCTGCGAGGCGCCAAGCCCTTGGGGAAAGTGTGGTGGCAGCGGGAGCCCATTCAGGCGGGGGATGGAGGCAGACCACATTCACTGCATATGGCGAGCTCGTCATTCCTGCTGCATTGGTTTCAGGCTCCGGGTTTTACTCCTTCGTCGATGAGAACAACGTGAACGACACCAGCATCTTGGGCACGCTGAGTTTGGTGGTGCGAGGTGAGTCTTCTCTTCCTACAGCTTAAGAGTATATATGTATTTTTTTTTCTTTCCCCAGCTTTTCATTACGGGGGTCATTGATTCTCACTTGTGTTCACGATAATATGGACCATACTAAACCATACTAATTAAAACTACTATACTAAAAAATTTCCGCGCTGCACCTTCACTACTTTCAAAAGGCTCTAGTTAAAGTTACACGAGGTTTAGGGACGTCTTTCTGAATCTGGTAACAGATTAACAATATTTCTACATTATTGACAGGGTAATTAGTCTTGGGAACCTGGCTAATTATCTGTGACCTTGGCCAGCTTCTCCTCTTCCGTAAAACACACACACACACACACACACACACACACACACACACACACACACACACACACACACACACACACACACACACACACACACACACACACACACACACACACACACACACATGATCAAACATTACATTTCATCAAGCATTCTACCTCTCCCCTTCCTCTACAGAGTGTCCCGCCCATCGCTACGGGGACGGCTGCCGCGGCTGGTGTCCTGATTGCATGCACGGGGGCGTGTGTCACCCCCAGACGGGACTGTGCGTGTGTCGTGAGGGCACCATGGGACACCGCTGCGAGACCCGTAAGAGAGAGAGAGAGAGAGAGAAAGAAAGTTATAGTCATCAATCAATTGTTTCGAATATAATAAATCATGTAGTATTAATGATGTTTTACTCTCTCTCTCTCTCTCTCTCTCTCTCTCTCTCTCTCTCTCTCCCAGGGTGTGAGAGAGGCATGGGAGGGCGGCTCTGCTCTGTCCGCTCCCTCACCATTCCAGGCAAACAGCTGTGCCAACCCTCACCGATCCCTTGCCGATGCGTACCGGGTTACACGGGAGCCAGGTGTGACATTTGTAAGTAGTGGCCCGAGTAGTAGTAGAGTAGTAGTAGTAGTAGTAATAGTAGTAGTAGTAGTAGTAGTAGTAGTAGTAGTAGTAGTAGTAGTAGTAGTAGTAGTAGTAGTAGTAGTAGTAGTAGTAGTAGTAGTAGTAGTAGTGGTAGTAATAGTATTATAGTAGCAGACGATTAAGTGTTCTCTCTCTCTCTCTCTCTCTCTCTCAACCGGAAATGTATTTATCTAACGATTTTTTTATTTATTTATTTTTTTTTTACTGGTTGATGTAATCCTAACATTTGCGTCACCATGTAGCCTTATCCTGTCAAAGTATACATTCTTATCTCCCCGTGAGATTTTTAATGTTTATCTCGTGTGCTGTATTCATATCCTGTTTTAGTGGCTCTTATTAATAAATTAGATGCAAAACATGACAAGAAGACATTAAGAAAAAATGACGTACAGTTGTCATTTGTAGAAAAATAGAAATATGTTAATTTCTTTTTTCTTTTTTTCTTTTCTATTCTGCCGTAGCATGCACTGCGGAAAAGTGGGGATCGAACTGCGAGCAAGACTGTACCCACCACTGCGCTGGCGACTGCGACTCAGAGACAGGAATGTGTGGTGGAGAGGGACCATCTCAGTGCGCAGGAGGTAAAAGAGAGAGAGAGAGAGAGAGAGAGAGAGAGAGAGAGAGAGAGAGAGAGAGATTTCCCACTTGGATGTTTCCTGTTTTGTTTATTCTTATTTAACTTGACATTTTTTAACACTTGGTCTCATAAGGAATATTTTCAAGGCCATACAGAAGACTTGTCCTTTTATTAACCATTTTTTCTCTCTTAGTAGTGCAGATTCCTTATTAATTAAACTACATGTAGAGGTTAACGGTACTGGTGACATCCACTATAACTGACCTGAGATCTCTTGAAAATAATCGAACATGTTACTACTCACTCTGATTTCACCACTCTTTCTTAAGCTAATCTAACCCTGACCTATTTCTCTCCCTAACCACTGGATCTTGAAGACACGCTTTGATCTCTTCAGTACCAGGACGGGTTTTCATATTCATTCTGGTTAATATTTGGCGATTTCATACAGCCTTAGAAACTTATGTTGGGATTAGAATAGTAAAAACTCTGGTCATTAATCTTTTGATGTCCATAGACCCTTCCTAATGTCAATAAAATCGTCAAATTTTACCCAAACTTATGGTAAAAAATACTTCGCGGTACTGAAGGGATTAATCTCCTTAGTACCAGGACGGGTTTTCACACTCATTCTGATTAATATTTGGCGATTTTGTACAGCGTTAGACACACTTGTTGGGATTAGAATAGTAAAAACTGTGGTCATTAATCTTTTGACCTCCATAGACCCTTCCTAATGTCATTATAATCTTGCAATTATACACAAACTCATGGTAAAAATGCATCTCAGTATTGAAGGAGTTAACTTAGTTTTCTCCTGCAGGTGATGCTGGACTGCCTCGTCTTCGTCAGGCTCCCGAAGTGACGGACATCGGGGAGGACCAGGCGACCGTCGTGTTCTCTGAATGGCGGGAAGGTTACGACGATGGGAACGCGACTCTTTGGGACACACTGACATACGTCGTCAGGCTGGTGAGAGAGAGAGAGAGAGAGAGAGAGAGAATGACTTAATTCATTGCCCTTCAAACTTTTCTCTTCGTTTTGATTTCATATTTATATACTTCGTTTACGCCTCAGTACATGTTTATGGTCCCGCCGGGCAATAATTAATCAGACCACTCTTTTTCCCATGCCTCAGGCGAGTGTTGGATATTTGCAGTCACCTCCAGATGGCTAATATAATTCTCTAAGCAGCTCAGAAACTTACAAGTCTATATACACCCAGTGGCGGAGTTAAAGGGGGCGGAGAGGGCGGTCCTTCCCGATGGCACTTTTTGGGAGCCACAATTTTGGTCGTCACAGTTGTCATATATAGTAAACTCAATCCTGAGTTTACTATATATGTCAGGGGCTGAAGTATATGGTGGTGGCGGTAGTAGTAGTAGTAGTAGTAGTAGTAGTAATAGTGGTGGTGGTGGTGGTAATAATAGTAGGAATAGTAGTTGTAGTAGCAACAATAATAACAGTAATAGTGATAAAGGTGGAGACAGATTACACACACACACACACACACACACACTTGAAAAACTCCCAAATTAACACACTCACATATACGTCACATTTTCTAAACCTTCACTACACCTGCACATATTTTGAAAATGCTTTTTTTTTTTTTTATTTATACCTTGTGGGCTTTTCACGGGAATTTATGAGTTAAAGGATATACTCCTTTATTACTTGTGATGCTGTTAATTATTGCATATAGCAGAATTGAAGGGGACATTAAACTAAATATTTCACTGTTCTGATCCCTAATAAGCATTACATAACCACTCGTTCTCTGAAATTTGTTGTATTGAGAAGTGAAAAGCTAGTGCTCCAGGCCTTGTGATGTCAGATGAAGAAAGTAATCATATTATAGGGACGATTCGTTGTCTTTTTTTCACATGGAAGGAAGGATACAATAATACACCTCATTCCATGTCTTATCTTCGAGTGCTACTGACTTGCTTTTGAGTTCAAGTAATAAGTCATTTACTGAATGTCTTCCACTCAGGAGGAGGGACTTGTGGCTCTAGCGATAGTGCATAGAGTATAACACTCCTTTCCTCTGTCAGACAAGCAACACCGTAAACAACACCGCCGTGGACACCATTGCCACTGGTTCCCGCCACACGCTGACGAACCTCACGCCCTTCACCATGTATAGAGTGACGGTGATGGTGATGGTGACCAGGCATAACTTGACGTGTATGGCTGATGGCAGGGGGAGGGAAAGGGTACATTCTGTTTCCTTCACTACCACTTGTCCTGAAGGTTAGTTTACATGTGGAACTTTTTGGAGTTTTCTCTATTTTGTGTTGTTATTAGTCTTCTCTCATCATCTCTCGTATGTCTAAACATTTAAAAACGGAGGACATTTTAATAGAGTGATGTCCAGGTACTGTACAGCATACGATATTTTGTCTTCTATCTTTAAGTTTTTATTACGATTCAAAAGCAACACGAAGATTATTATTATATACATTCTAGAGATCCCAGCGCCGGTCATTGTTCAAACTGCGAAGACTTCTGACACGAGTGTCTTTGTGAAATGGAAGGTAAGTCAAGGTACCCTTAGTACTTCTAACTCACAAGACAAATAGATGAATAAAACAAATTAAATCCTTTGAACCATATTGCATTTTGATGAGTAACTTCCATGACTTTCAGCAGGTCTAAAGGAAGTTCTTGAGGATTTGACATTACCATTGCTTTCAACGTGCTTTACGAAGTTATAAAGAATTTGAAATAACGCTTTTTTTTAATGTACTAAAGGATTAATAAGGATTCTACATCATTGATAGAGAAAAGGCACTCATGAGCACACCTAACTAGCCATCTCCTTAGCATTTTAAAACAGCCGTGATGAAATGATAAAGCGTTTAAGGATACTGCTCTTTATTCCAGCCTGTGCGACGCCCTCCAGGATGCGACGTGCAGTACCTTCTGTCCGTCATCCCAGAGACCTCAAATGGGACATCAACGCCCTTGGACACTCAGAATATCACACTGACGGAGACGCATAAGGAGGTGCAGGAGCTGAAGGCGAATGTAGCGTACACCATCCAAGTTATGGCTAAAAGTAAAACGTCTTCCCTCTCCGTGTCTGCCTCCTCCTCCACGCGTCTCAAGATCCACCCAAGAAGTAAGCGTGAAATGGGAAATACGTATAAGGGAGTTTGTGTGTTTAAGTTTAAAGAAAGAGGATTGATCGGATGGATGATTGACTGAGTGATTGACGGGCTGAATTTAAAGCAAAAACTTCATCAGAGGAGGGATATTTGGGTTCCCAGAGAGAGAGAGAGAGAGAGAGAGAGAGAGAGAGAGAGAGAGAGAGAGAGCGGAAAAGTAGTGTGTTTTCATTCGCACACTTATAAAGCGCATATTTTTACTTACATAATTAGTTCAGTGTGCGTGTATGTATGTATGTATGTATGTATGTATGTGTGTGTTAAGTCTTGGGTTTATAAGTGATGGTTGTATGTGTAATCCTATACTGAGAGAGAGAGAGAGAGAGAGAGAGAGAGAGAGAGAACTTGCTCATCCATACATACACTTTCTTTTTTCTCTATCTCTCAAGGTGTAGGACATGCGAAGACAGTAGGAGTGGTGGTGGCGGTGTTGGTGGTGGCGGCGGTGGTGGTCGTGGTGGTGTTGTGGCGCAGAAGACGGTGAGTGTAAATGAACAATTAAGTTACATAGAACAAACAAAATAATAAATAATTTCTTACAACTTTTGACCGTAACATTAACAAATAGAACATATTTTTTATTTATTTGTTTATTCTTTATTCTATTTAACTTTATTTTTTTTTTGTCGAGTCAAGGGAAGAAACCGTCATACATTGTTCATATCTGGTGGTGGTGGTGATGGTAGTGGTAGTAATAATAGTAGAAGTGGTAGTAGTAGTGGTGGTGTTGGTGGTAGTAGTAGTAGTAGTAGTAGTATAGTAGTAGTAGTAGTAATAGTAGTAGTAGTAGTAGTAGTAGTAGTAGTAGTAGTAGTAGTAGTAGTAGTAGTAATAGTAATAGCAGTAGTAGTAGTAATAATAGTAGTAGTAGTAGTAGTAGTAGTAGTAGTAGTAATGATAGTAATAATGATAATAATAATGATAGCAATAATAATAATGGTAATGATAATAATAGTAATGATAACAATAAAAATAATAATAGTGATAATAATAATAATAATGATAATATTGATAATGATAATAATAATAATAATAATCCCACAGACGTCCGTATAGTAGCGAGTCTGTCTCCAGTCCACCTGAGGAAGTCTCATCATCACCACCACAACCACAACCACAACCAACAACAACAACAACAACTTACATTCTTTCATGTAGAATGGTCGAAATAGAAGGAAAAGAAGAAGATGAAGAAAGCGGGAAAGAAGGAGAACCAGAAGGAAAAGAAGAAAAAGAGGAAGAAAAGGAAGAAGAAGAAGGAGGAGGAGGAGGAGGAGAACAAGAAGAACAAGAAGAGCAAGAATGACAACTAGAACAAAAGCAAGAAGAAAATGTATTAAGTGCTCTTTCAATAAAGATCCATGATTGAAAAATGAACAAATAAACAATCCATTTTCTGAAGAGAGAGAGAGAGAGAGAGAGAGAGAGAGAGAGAGAGAGAGAGAGATAGGGAGGAAGTATGTGAAATGTAATAGGAACAAAGGGAGTGTGAATAGGGAAGCGGACATGAATAACTGGGTTGAAATATAAGTCACGACTTCTACGCAATGATATCTGCCTATTAAAATCCTTATGTAATGTTGCTCTAGGTAAAAATAAAGATAGTAATTATAGGCTGTTTGTAGTACTTGTGCTCTCCTTTCTCGCTGTCCTGCTAAACCTAACCTATCGCTATATTCATCGCTGACAGCTCCTATGATCGGGAAAAAATAGAAATGTAAATGCAGAAAATGTAGTTTGAGTGAAGAGTTAGAATCAAATATCATTACAGGTTTGGTTTGGCTTTCCCATGGTACAGTGGAACCATGCGTGACTTGGGGTCCGAGGGTGTCTCCAAGCACACGGGTTCGAATCCTGTCCACGGTCCGAGTGTAGGTTGGGCTTCCTCACTCGGGACAACAGTTTCCTAACGGGTAGGCTTTGAGATAGGAAGTACCCCAAAAGGTATCCCCTTTAGCCCATAAATTCCCGTGAAAAGCCCACATGGTATAAATAAAAAAAAAAAAAAATAAAAAAAAGACCACACCCTAAACACACACCAAGCTGCTTTCCTGTCTCATCCATTGTTGCTTGAATATGCCTGATCGTCATGCTTGGGTTAATGAATCTGCGGTGTTACATATGCCTTCTTAACTTTTGTATTACTTTGGAGGTCCCCGGAGTTGCCGTTCTTTACCTCGGATTCACGGTCAGTGGCAAGGATTAGTGTGTATCTTACTGAACCACCAAAGCGAGCGCGTTACCTCTGTACACAGACTATATTATATTGTTACTTCGTCTAGTGAGATGCGTGTGTAAAAAAATATTGTTTCATTTTTATTATTTTCATTCAGCTTATAACGTTTACAGTGAAAAATAAAATTGTAATATCTGCTGAGGTAACTGTCACTACTACTACTATTATTATTATTACTACTATTTTTACTACTAATACCACTACTCCTGCTGCTGCTGCTACTACTACTACTACTACTACTACTACTACTATCACGTACTGCTACTACTATTACTATTACTACTATTACTATTACTACTGCTGCTACTACTACTACTACTATTACTACTACTACTACTACTACTACTACTACTACTACTACTACTACTACTACTATTATTATTACTATTACTATGTCTACTATAACAACTACTACTGCTACTACTACTACTAGTACTACTGCTACTACTATTAATACTATTACTAGTACTACTACTATTACTACTACTACGACTGCGAGGTACCTACTACTACTACTACTAATATTTGTTGTTGTTATTGATGATGATGATGATCTAGTAGGTACAGTGGCTACTACTACTACCACTACTACTACTACTACTACTACTATTTCACCATAATCATCGCTGTCTTTACTGCTCTTTTTCTTTTTACATCACTCAGTTTTTCTTAACATATTTCAACGAACACTTTAACGTATCTACAGAGCAAAGAAGCCCTTCGTACCACAGGCGATGGGTGGTAGATGAAGGATAGAGAAAAGAGGAAAAATGATAAGGCATTGTGTTCTTATTTCTTAACCCAGGCAGACGAAGAAGAAGAAATACTGCGCATGCGTCGAAAACCTGATCGAGGAGAAGGTAGTGTTGGGAGGACCGGCCTGTTGCATTGCTACGTTTTCCTTCAATAATTGGTGTCTGGAGGTACACCAAAGGCTCTAGTAATGTAAGGTAAGCCCTGGAGTGTGTGCTGCTACAAGGGGAAAGTGCTGGAGTGTAATGGGAGGTTAAAATCTGACGTTAAACTAGAGGTGTGGGTCTTTGTTTTGGTTTTGACCTCCATAACGTTGACGTCTGCATCACATTCTTGCTGCTTTATTTATATGGGCCCATACTTGCCTCTCTCAGGGTCTGGAGCCGTGTACGTGTGCTATTAGGGATTTGCTACTGTGGAAGGGTGTTTGATTGTGGTCCTGTGTACAGTTTGGTGTATTTGTTGTTTGAAATGTTTCCTGGATGTGAAGGCTGGCGGGTTACTGGTGTGTGTTATTACGTACTGGCTGTACATGTCTGTGTCTTGGTACGTCTTTGTGCTGGTGGTGGTGTGTGGGAGGACACAGACATGAGCTACAGGCAATGTAGCTAGTGTGAAGGTGGTCTTGGCCTTGTTTTCATTTAATTTTAGCTTCGTTTACATCGGCCTGTGTTTAAAGGGAGAAAAGAAAATTTATAGGCTTATATGGAAAGTTTTTTCATGGAGTGAAACTGCATTATATCTACCCACAATATGTTTGTGTGTATGTATGTATATATATATATATATATATATATATATATATATATATATATATATATATATATATATATATATATATATATATATATATATATATATATATATATATATATATATATATATATATATATATATATATATATATATATATATATATATATATATATATATATATATATATATATATATATATATATATATATATATATATATATATATATATATATATATATATATATATATATATATATATATATATATATATATATATATATATAATTTAGTTATTTTTTCTTTTTCATCAAGAAGTGTATTTGTTTATGATATTAATCATCCTTTGATTGCATGTCATACACATCTGGTACTCATCATAGTGGAACATAAAGCTGCTTGTATATTATCCAGATACCCACATTCTTCATGTTGCTTATTTGACATATATTGTGGATGAATGCCAGCATTAGCCATAGGGACAAGCTGTTTATTTTATGCATCAATGGATGACCTTAACTCCTACACATCTACCTTAGCTGCCATGGCTAAATGCAGGGATTTGAAAAAAGTTTTTCTAATAGCTGATTCTGTTTGTATGAATTACTACTTGCATTGTGTCATATGATAGGTTTTGTTGTGTACCATTATGTTTTTGTAAATACTGTGCATAACTCATGCTATCTCCTGCAGATGTCTTCAGGAGAGGACCGCACACACCACTGGCTGTTGACCAGCCCAGGACCTGGGGAGGCTGTTGTGGAGGAAGATCCAATGGTCGAAGACGTCCCTCCAGCTCCTCTCCATTACCCCCTTGCTGCATCAGGGGAGGATCCCTTGGCAGCCACCCCCAGTGATGCCCCAGGCAAGTGTGTTGCCTGGAACCATGTTAACTACACTGGAAAGTAATGTTGAAGCAATTTTAACATTTTCTATTGAGTAGAGAGGAGGGACTGACCCTTGGTTTCCATGCACCCCACAGATGAAGGCATTGTGTCTTCACCTGTCAACAGTCTTGATCTGGACAGAGACTCTCCGCTAGGAGGCCCCCTTGATGACGATGATGATGATGGTCCCCCCAGCATAGAGACACAGCTGCCTGAGAATGTGGATGACCTTGAGGTGTCTGGCATCACCTCCACCTGGATAAGGTATGCTAGGAAGATTTTTGTGTCTGAAGCTGTGTTTGTCAACTACATGTGGCACAGGAACTTATTGATGCAGTTACTAGTATTATTAGCAAACATTAAATATTTTCACATTTTATTCAAGCTAGAGTTAGTATAGAATTTCAGTAATGTTTGAAATACATATGTTAAGGTTCCCATGTTTGAGATTTGAAGCCAGCAATTTGAAGTTAATGGTGAACTTTCTTGTCACATGGAATTAATTTGAAGTACTTGTATGGAGACAAACCAAGAAGAAAATCTCAGTGTTCTCAGCAGATATAAATACCACTAAGACAGTCTGCCACACTTCCCCATGCAGTACTCATCCAAGACTGTTTTGCCCACAGCTCGGGAGGGAGTCACTTTGGCACTGCCCACCCTGGCCTAGGCTACTCAGTGCTTAACAATGAGCAGCCCGATGCTGACTCCTCCGAGCTGAGTGAGATGCCAGGGCTGGAGCCAGGGGACTTTGGGGTTGGTCCTGTCTATGGTCCTCAGATGCCAGGCAGTTTCAGCAGCCCCGTCCATGAACCAGAGATCTTGTCCTATGGAGATGTTGCAGGTACTGGGGACTTGTGCTGGTTCTTGACTTTGCATAAATTATTCTTGGATTTCCATATCTTTGGTAATCATATTTTTTTTAAAGTAAGAGGGGAAATATGGTAAAAGGCAACAAAAACTACTAACAAGAAGGCCTACTTAGATGCCAGTTCCTGAGCAGGTTTGAGAGAGTTAGCCAAAAGAATGGGATTAATGTCTTGAAACTTTCCTCGTAAATGAGTTTAGGTCATAGGAAGATAGAAATACAGAAGAAGGTAGAGAGTTGATTTTAGTTGTTCAAGAGTTGGGTTTCATATCTCACCTTCATTTTGCTATCTTTGACCTTTTGGCAGTAGGCTGTATCATACTGCCTCTCAAGTTAATATCAGCCTTCCTCCATCTCATGATCATTACTCTTTTAATTTTCCTTTCATATTTTACTGAGTTTTGTTACTTTTGTCTTACGTCACAGCTTCCAGTGTTATTCCCCCATTTTCCCTTCTCTGTTTATTATTTTCATTCCCCCTGATCCTGCATTCTCTCTTAATTTCTTTCTCCTTCCCTCTATCTTGCCACCTTTTTCCATGAATAGATACTGTTATTTGTTGCATATCACAGAACTCCTTGATATTGTCTGCAGTGTGTAACTGAAGTGTCTTGTGTCACCATTACAGACGATAATGCAGTCAGTGGGATCTGTGGCCTTCGCAACTTGGGTAACACTTGCTTCATGGCTGCAGGAATACAGTGCCTGGTCAACACACCTCCCATTGCTCAGGTGAGTGTGTGTTAACTCATTTCAGTATCAGAATGTCACTCTTTGAGAAGGTAACTCATAGATGCTGAAACATGATTGAACTGTTTGTCCTTTAGCAAACTGTAAGGAGTCAATTTAATGTATGTGTGAAAGATGGGAAACTATAAAAGTGTATCAGATTAGGGTGGTGGTGACCTGTACTTGTTACTGTGTCAGATGAAGATGACCTGCCCTTGTCCCCAGTAAGATGTTGGGGTGTCAAATGAGGGCAACCTGTTTTTGTCAAGATAAAGTCAGTAGCCATCTTGTTATATAAGAGGACCTTTTGGCAATATGATGGTATACAATACTTGTCATAAGTATTGGACCCCTTGGTGTGGGGTGTTCAGTATTGTGGTAAAAAAATATATGGTCCTCTTGAGAGTGAATCATTGTAGCCTGCAGGAAATACTTTCATATAATCATTGTTAGCATATAAAGTTTTATTAATTTTTTCACTTTTTTTTTCTTTCAGTATTTCTTCAGTCACCATCACACACACAACAACAATAATGTGAATTACTCCCTTGCTGCTCAATTCTCCCAACTCACACACAAGATTTGGTGTGGCAAGTATTCCTCCCTCAGGCCGGCAGACTTCAAAGATGCTTTTGGGCAGCAGTGGCGAGACTTCAGAGATTACAGACAGGTGAGCTCTGATCCCTTGCTAAACTAACCTGGTATACTCTGCCACTCCCTTCCTGCTTTTGTATTTCCATTTTCCTATAACCTGAACTCACTTAGGAGGGCGGTTTGAAGACATTTATATCTTTCTTTTGGCTAACTCTTGAACCTGCACGGGGACTGGCAACTAAGTGGGCGGCCTTTTTATTTAACTTTCTGTTGCCCTTATTCATTTTTCCCCTCTTGACATCTCTTTATTGTGATTCCTTTTACTGTTTAGTCCATCTGTCCTGTCACATTTTATTATATTGTCTTATTGTCTCCGCACCTCTGTGAAACTTATAGATATGAAGGCTTTGTAAAGGTTATGTACTGTATTAATCAATAGTGTGTTTATGACTGCATTATGTGAAACTAAATCTTTCTTTTTTCATTTATTGCAAAAGTGTGTTTAGCTCCTGAGATGGTGTAATATTCTTGCCCTTTCAGCATTTTAGTCAAAGTTGTGCGACTCACTTGTTTCATCCGCACTCCTTTTCAGCACGACTGTCAGGAATTCGTGACTCTTCTCCTTGAAACACTACGAAAACAAATGTGCCTGAGTGATGATGGAGGGGGAGGGAAGGGTGTGGAGGGTGTCAAGGGGAAGAAAACCAAGTGTGTGGCAGACAGTGGAAGTGGAGTGGCCAGTAGCAGCAGCAGCAGTAGCAGTACCAGTAGCAGCAGCAGTGGCAACAGCAGAAGTAGTAGTAGTAGCAGCAGTAGTACCAGCAGCAACAATAACAATAGCAATAGAGCTGAAGGAAGCAGAGGAAGCCAACAGTCATACTCCAGCCCCTCTTCCCCACAGTCACCCCACTGCCCCACCTCCCCACAGTCCCCTCGCTGCCCACACTCCCCTCATCTACTCAAACAACCACTAGAACTTCGTAGTGACTCACATGAAGTAAGTAGCATTGTTTTTTGTTAATTTTGTGGAGTTTCATGAAATCTGACTTTAAAAAGAAATTACAAATGATTGCCTATTTTAATTTAATTTTTTTCTTTTTGCTATATGAGAGAAACATGCTGATGGTGTAAAATGGAGGCTTTGAAGCAAAGACAGGCCCACACCTTAGATTGTGTGTGTGGAAAACATGAATTACAACTTTTGTCAATATATTTGTAAATCATTTATTTTCCCCTTCCCAGAACCCATTGCATGGTGATTGCTGGCACAAACATATAATTTCTGCCTTTGTACTTTCCTTTACACTCTCACTAGCTAACAGGACAATAGTAATTAGTGAATGACTCCCAAATATGTTCTGCTTATGATGATGTTGGCATCTCAGGAAACAGTTGGTCTGGACAGTGGTGCAGCCTCCCCAAAGAGTAGCGTGTCCAGCAGCTCTGTTGATGCCCACCTGGTTAACCTCAGACTCCAACCCATCCCAGAGGAAGTGCGTGCGTTGGGCCCCTGTTGCCGCATGAACACCTCCTGTGATGATCTCTCCCTGGCTGGCACAACTAGGTTAGTTCTGGCACTGATGAGGAGTGTCTTTTGCCTTTGGTGTCTTGCATATGTCTGAAGTCACTGATGTGTTGTGTAGAGGTGCCAGATATGATCATTTTTGTTTTATATGCATCTATCTGTTGTGCTATGCCTGAAGCATTTGTCATGCTTGCAGTTGTCACGACGCTGAGAGTGTGACATCAGATGTGTCAGACCCAGCAGAGGTGAGCAGCGCCAGTGTCCGCCGCTACAACCAGCTTGGCACCAGTGGAGGAAGCAGTGGTGGGGAAGTCTGTGATGGTTCTGACTGTGATATCAGCTCGACCTGTAACCTGGTTATTCCTGATTTGCTTGCCACATTACCCTGTCACAGCATATCCGATATGGAGAAGAACCATATTCAGGAGTCACTTCGTCAGGAAAGAGCACATCAGCAGCACCAACAGCAGCAGCAGCAGCAGCAGCATCAACAAATGCAGCTTCAAGAGGGAGAGGAGTCTTCCTTGAGCCAGCCAAGTCAATCAGATCCAAGTAGCAATAGTGCAGGATGTTCTGGGTTTGTTCTCCCACACTCATCGTTTGTCAAGCTGGAGGACATCATGAAGGAGTCCAAGACATCCAATGTCAATGTGCTGGTGAAGGACAGTAACCCAGCCAACAATGAGCTGCTGTTTGACTCAGAAAAGTATGCTAAGTATGAGAAAACACGGCTCAAAAACAGCCTGGACAATCTGTGCAAGTCTGGAGTGAAGCGTGTGAAGGAAGTCAACCTGCTGCAGGAGGGGCGGTGCAGCAGAGTAGCAGTGCGGTCTGGGGCAGAGCGCGATGATGGGGATGAGAGGGACAGACTCACCATAAACAAACGGATGCGGCTGGACGAGAAGAATATCCAGTACGAGTTGGAAAAATCTCAGGGGGCTGCTGTGGAGAGAACAGCAGATAGCTCAAGTTCTACCTCAGGTGGGGAGACACACACAGTACCTCACTCCCCTTCCAGGCTGACTCAGGAGCAGCGGCAGGCAGATCTCACTTGGAAGTCATTTGTTGGTGAGGCCAAGAGCACCGTGGTGGACACCTTCTATGGACAGTTCAGGAGCTCGGTTAGTGTGTGTGTGTGTGTGTTTGTACTGTGGATTGGTGATTAGAATACTGTATATACAAGCAGAAGACTAAATGATAAATATTTTCAATTTCTTGTATGTGAGTTATGTTTTTATTTATTCATTTATCATTGTTATTTTTCTGTGCAGTTGGTGTGCTCGGTTTGTGGACACACATCTGTCAAGTATGATCCCTTTGGAACACTTTCTGTGCCTCTTCCCTATGCCAATCAAATTCAGATAAGTAAGTATAGAAAGAGATAGTGTCATCAGAATATTAGATTGAAAATATGATTATAGAAATAATCAGTGTTTTTATTTTCATTTGAGTATTTGAATATTTTTACCTATGTGCATAAATCTTACCTTTCAATGATATTAATGATATTAATGAATTGTCTACCATTGTAGCGGTGACGTACATCTCCAGCAGCAACAGTCCCCCAACCCGATACCTCATCACCTTGTGCAAGGTATCATATGTGAGTGACCTGAAGGCTGCCCTGTGCAAGATGGCAGGCCTGGACTCCCCAGAACACCTTGTGGTGGCTGAGGTTTTTGACAATCATATTGCAAGGATTGTGGTAAGACTTCCTTCCCTATTCTTCGAAGATGATTTATGTATGATTGTTATCTTTAGACTTTGACTGTATTCTGATTGTCAGCATCTGTGACTGGTAATGATGAAATGTAATTGTTAAGTGGACAAATCATAATGTTTTGCTGCAGGAGGATGGGTACATGACCAAGTTCCTGAACTATAATCTGCGCAACATCTACACCTTTCATCTGCCGCCACCACCACCAAGCATTGAGGAGGAGGTGCCTCAGGTCTCCCCACCAACCTCTTCTGACAAGGTGAGGCCCATGGCAGGTGTTACTTATGGTGATTCTCCAATATTGTATTTGCTGGTGTGGTTGTGTGTGTTGAGTGTTGCTATATGGCCTGCTATGATGGTGCTACTCTGTGGAACCCAATCACGGCCACCCTTTTAGGGACATTATGCACCTGGATATTGATCAGTTATGATTCCACCATTGATTTATTGATTGGCCATATGATGTCTTCATAGTCGTCCATTCTTTGTTCATAAACAAAATCCAGACAATTTGAACACAATAAGGTCTATTTCATCGTTATATATAGTTAATCTTGTATCCAAGTCTTGGGACGTGTTGTGGACAGCATGTTGTGTTCTCAGCTGTCCTTTTGTACATGGCTGTTTGCCTGCAAACTGAGCATGCTCAGAACCCAGTTTTTATAAACAAAATTGTGCTAATACATATAACTGTTCTTTGCTCTCCACAACAACATCGTTGAACACTTTATCAAAAGATAGTGATGAAATAGACCGTTGACTATATCCAGCATTGAACATAGTGTTGAATGGATAAATCTGTTGATAATATAGTAAAGAGGTTTGGCTGTGGTATGCTACGAAGTGATGGCTTTGCAGGTGCTGAATGTTTCCCCGGAGAAGGCAAGTGGGGCGAGTGGTAGTGAGAGTGGCCGTGCTGGGGGCAACCACTGGAGGTCATGCACCATCTGTTTAGAAGAGATGTGTCAGACGGAGCTCAAGACCCACCACACCTGTGAGGCATGTTTGTTGTGTGATGGCTGCATTGAGGTGGGTTCTGGCAATTGTGAGGCAGGTCATACCATTTACTTATCACATCCATTTTCCACTAATTGTCTCTTTCAGGACCACATACTCATAAATCATGTATATATTTCTTTTATTCTTTTTTCTGTTATAGATGAGGCCCCACCCGCGAAGGGGGGATAACCCACACTACCCTACTTTCGAGAAAAACGCGCTCAAAGTTTTTCACTTCTTACGGTAATGAAAACGATCACAATGTATAACTATTATATATGAAATGAAAGGTCTGGCCTAGCTTTTTCTCGCTATATGATATTTATTACATAATAATTTTTGAGCTCACACCGGTACATTTTGTTTATCCCCCTACCCCGAATACCTAATAAAATATTATTCCTTTTATTATGTTACTGATTGTAAGCATTCTATGGTTGACTCTCATCCTTTATACTGGCTTGAGACAGTTAAGCTCATCATTAGGAACTCTTTTTTTTTTTTTTTGTGGTCTTCCATTCCCCAGTACTCGTCAAAGATTTTTTTTTTTTTTATGTTTTCTTCCCCAACAGCTTCAAAGCACTTCTTGAGGCAGGTACAGGGACTTCCTTCCAACTCTCACAGCAGGAACTACCTTCTTGGACTTGATGGCGACATATTCCTGGCCAGGGTCAGCCATCTCTTGGCTACATTCTTGGCCCACATAGATATGGCGCCTTTCTCTTTTAGCTGGGCAGTCCACTTGTCGCCGTCAGAAGGCTGCTGCAGCACTTCTGTATAAGATGAATCCGTGAATTCATCGCTGTAGGAGGACATTCCGATCTATTTACTGCAGGAATGTGCAAAAAAAAACAGTGAAAGCTTCAGCTACTCATGGTCTGTTTACATGAACGTGGCATAGGAGGCAGTAGGCTGGAGAGCGGTGAGCGTGATTGGCTGGCTGTGGGGGTGTGATTAAATCCTCCGCGCTGATTGGTTCAGCACCTCCACCCACGTGTGAGGCTTGTCACTCTTTCACGCGAGTTTCCGATACTTAGTCTGGCCAAATTTCTTCACCAACTTCCCCGACTTTGAACACTAATTTCGCCATCAGGAAGGTCAAATATTGCGATGTCGACACTTCCACAACAATTTTACATCCTTTATCGATGAGTTCCCGGCCATAACTCAAAACTGGCAACTTTGTGGGTTATCCCCCTTTCGCGGGTGGGGCCTCAGATACAAATGCTGTTTTGACCCTAAGCTGGATATCTAAACTAGCCTGATCTTATACTATTATATCCCAGATGTCCTGCAAGCACCAAGGTGGCGGAGAGAGCCTATCCTGCCCCGTGTGTCAAGCCTCACTATCTCCGTCAGATCTCATACCTGTGGAGCGTAGAAAGATAGAGAAGCCAAAAGCGAGGTACTTAATGTTACTCATGGTGTTCACTTCAGTGTTTCTCCATTAGTTACATAACTTGAATATTGGAACTTTGGTGGTTTTAACGTGGTACCATGAGTTCTTCCTCCACCTTCAGGATACTGCGTGTACCCTTGGTGTTCCGCATGGACCAGGAGAGCGACAACAACAATAAACGGTGCATGCAACTTCTCGGCCACCCAGCCTTGCTTGCCCTCCCCTCACGACTTAGTCCCACCACCCTCACTCAGACCCTTGCCCCAAGAATACCTCCAGGCAGCAATTACTCCCTGCTGTTTGTGGATGGGAGGGTAAGTGACTGGGGTGTTCTTTGCTATCTATGGAGTGGCCTGAATGATGAGAGTTTTTTTGCATTCATCATTGTGAGATTTTGTTGTATTCTGAAATTGATTGAAATACTATTGTCCAGATATTTTGATTCGATAGTTTCTTAACAGTTTATGAGACAGATCAATGGTTCCCCCTACCCTTACCATACACATGCCATAGCAGTTCATTCTACATCACCATCTAATTTGTATCATACACTTTCTCATGTTTTTTTTTTATCAGCTGCACCATAATCAGTGATTTCTTCTCAGGGATATAACTGTTCCCGCTGTCTCTTCTCATCCCACTGCCGGGGTTGTGAGGTGTTGGGAGGGTCGGAAGTGGTGCTACAGGCTGGAGATACTCTCTGTGTGCGGTTCACCTCCCTCTCCCCAGAACACCACCAAGTGCTTGCCTCCACTCTTGACCACCCGTCTCTCAATGACCTCCGGCAGAACGTTCCACTCACTCTTTACGACTGTTTGCGAGCCTTCACACAAAGGTATGGAGGACACTGATGGAATATTTGCAGCACTCTATCATATCAAAACGTAGATAATTACAGAGTATTTCTCATGTGTACCTGCTTTGGTGGAAGGAAATTCGCTGAAATAAACATTAGTATCTTCTTACTTTAGTTGTTCCATATGCAACAGTGTAGTGCAGCATTACTCCATTCATTTCAGTGAAACTTTGGAGGAAGCTGACTCTTGGTTCTGTCCAGTGTGTGTCCGCAAGCAACAGGCAACTAAGACTATATCAGTGTGGCGCTTCCCTCCCTACCTCATCTTACATCTGGAAAGGTGAGTAATTTTGTGACCTCACCAACTTAAAGTGTAGGATTATGAAAGAATGCTCTTCTGTATGCTATGGTAAATGAGAACACTGCATAAATGTAAGGGATTTTAATTACACCCAGATTTAATATGCAAGTCTTTTCTGATATAAGAGGCTAATATTGATGTCAATTGCAGATTCTTATTTCATGGCACAATGAGCACAAAGCTCGATGACAAAGTGATCTTCCCTCTGGACGGGCTGGACCTGTCAGACTATGTGGCTGGAGACACCAATACTAATCAGCAGTATAACCTGTATGCCTGTGTGTGTCACATGGGAGGTAAGTATCTTCTGAGGATTACATACTCCTGAGATTTTTGTGTGTAATTGTAGAGCAACTGTGTTGATATAGAATGAGGCATCTTCTCTGGTGTTTTGTGTTAGAAAGCTCAGAATCTGTGAGATGACAGAAACATGCTCTAACCAGCCTTGTTTCTTTCTCTCCCCTGCCTCTCACAGTGGCCCAGGCTGGGCATTACACAGCCTTTGCCCGAAGTCCTGTCACAGGAGAGTGGCACTACTTCAATGATGACTCTGTAACAAGACAGAAACCTCGGGAAGAAGAATACTCCACTTCTTACCTCCTCTTTTACCACCGGCAAGGTATGTCTCCTGTTCTTGTGGTTTTATTTGACAGGTACCCAAAGTATCATATTCTCATTTATTGTTATTGATATTTTTTGCCTTTTTTGGAATGGCATTTAGCCACTATAAAGTGGGTGGTTCTTTCCTCTTCTGGTGGCTGATGGCAACCCTTGTCCTTCACTTCCCTTACCTCCCACTGCATGACTAACATAGAAATGAAGGAACACACTGACAACTATTTTCCCCTTGTCTGACTGCATGGATGAAGGAAGCATATGTGCCTCGCTCACCATACATGTCTGCAGAAGGTTCTTTCCTGTAGAGTTATGAATTGTGTTTCATTATGCTTTGCAATTTCATGGCATTCCACTCAATACTGCTTTTATACTGACACCTTTACCCTTCATCCTTCAGGTACAAACTTTGACCTTCACCTACCCCAACATTTTGCCTTTGTGGAGAGTGGCTTGCCCAAGACCAGCCAGAGAGATGAAGAGGAAGATGTTGGGTGCAGTAGCAGGGCCAGCCCAAGGGACTTCATTGGTCCCCTGCCAGCCCTGAGTGAAGCAGCAGCCCAGGAACCAGATGAAGGACAGGGACAGGCACCAGTGTTTCAGATCAACAAGATGCCTGACCTGATCAACTGAATGGTTGTGTGAGGACTGTGAAGAGAAGAATACAATTGAGGAGTGAGTGTGTCCTGTGATTAAGGATGGACTTCTATGAGAAACTGGGGTTGTGATGTTGCCAAGGTCTCAAGAGTGTAAGGAAAGCTTGTTGTATCACACAAAGAGACAGAGGGATCCGCCTTTGTAAATGGGAACACTGTTGAAATTTGGCTTCCAGTGGACCTGTTAAGGAAACCAGTGAAATACTTTATTATTACCTACCTTTGATGAGGTGCTGCAAAGACCCCAAGAGGAGCCTGACTGATGTGTGCAAGTATTGATGGTCAGCCATATGATGATGATGATGTTGAAGGTTTTTAGGTTTGGTCTTGTGATAACTCAAAGGGAAACATGAATGTGTTTTTCTTGTAACTTACATTCTTCACATGTGCCCTGTATGGTGCTTTAGGCTGCTCCCAACAATGCAAAATTCTTGTGTGCTTTTGGTTGCCTCAGATCCATGAAGACCCACCAGCACCTCAACACTGTTTCCTCAGGTGGAAACATTTGGGCAGAAGAAAAGGGCAAAATGAATTGATCACCAAATGTAGTGGATCTGCTCTTCATGTACTTTCCACATGTCCATTTATATACTTTCTGTTGTAGAACTCTCATATCTAGAGGAATCTTGACAGTCAGCAGCCAAGCAGCAGCATGTAGTGGCTGCTCAGGATAAGTCTGTTTATACCAGTTCCCAGAAAATCTGGAGACATCACAAGGCATGCATCACCCTCATCATTAGTCTTTACTGCTCCCAGAACTGCTTTCATTACCAGCAGGAGATAAGCAAGAGATTGGAGCTCTTTATTCACCTGTTGGGCCAGAGTTCATGTTCTTTTGTGCTCTGGATAGCTACCGATAGAAATCTTTATACAGCACCACATTACCATTGCACCAAAAGAAGATCTTGTATATATCATAATTGAACTCATTGCAAAACACTGGCATGGTGCCAGCAGCTGTGTAAATTTTTTGTGCTGGGTCTGGGGATTTCGTCTTTTCTGTTGTTTCATGACAATTCATAAGCCTTGAAACTGAACTTGATGCCTGTCCAGGAGTCAATTAAACTGCATGTGTGTGTGTCTATGAACACTGAATCTTGTATGACTGGCTGTTCGGCCTATACAAGTGGGCTACCTTTCCTCCTCCATCTGATGCTTTCCATTCCTAGTCTGGATCCCCTTGTCCTCTCTGGCATGAAGATTGAAAACTCAAGCTATAATTGTATTGAGGCACAATGACCACCATTACCTACAGTATATGTGGTGCAGATATCCTCATGTACCCATGTGTAGCAGGAGGACAAGTAGATATTTCTTCAGATCAAGGACTCAGAGACTCAGAGCTGGGCCTGATCTGCCTATGGTCCAGGAACACTCAACAGGCTTGTGGCTCTGTTGAATATAAGTGTGAATGGCTGTGTTACCCAGTCCATTGGGTGATTTGTTTTGTCTTTCACTGTCATACTTTTTTTTTTCTGCCCCCTTCCTTGTGGGAAATGGGGTAATGATGTAGTTTTGAAAAAGGGCACTTTTATGCTATTAGTCTGTTAGGATGAAGTTATGCTGCATAACACTGCAGTGGATTTTGTCACAAATTAGAACATCCAATAGGGTATGATCATGATTTAGTGTTTTCTTCATATATTAAGTTCAGGGTGTCCTAGTGATGTGGCCCGTGATGGGGCGTCAGTGAGGAGTGATGGAGCGCTGCCAGACACGACTGGTCTTGGCAAAGGGTGCAAGGTGACTGTTGCTCCAGAGTGGGTGTTTGTTCCTCTTCTGTGATAAAGCGAGAACTGAAGGATTTTTGTTTCTTTTTTAGAGTATTGATCTGTTATGGAGCTATGAAGCTTTTACATGGCAGTCTGCATTTGTATCTATAGAAATATTGCATAGTGGGTAATCAATGTAGTTGTGCATTCAGAGGGTTGACAGTGAGATGCTAATGACATGCCAGTTAGTATGAAGAATAAATTGCTATATTGTTTGTATTATGCAAATTTTCTGTCCTGTTCAGTACTCTCGTCTTTCACTTGGTATTGCGGAGCTTTAATTACTTATTGAGGTAGTGTACTGTGACTCAAGTATGGATTATGTTGGAAGTGATGGGTAGTGTGTGGTAGTGGTTGTGGTGTGGTGGTGTGGGTCAGGAGTGCAGGGTGGATGGACCAAGTGCTTTTGCTGCACTGCTGTTGAAGCCTTCTTACTATAGTCATGTGAAGTAATATTTTTAACAATACCTTCAGTGAACTGCATTTGGTTTTAAAAGTATGTGTGTGTGAAGTTTGTGCAATATAATGACTAGATGAAAGTATCCACGTTTAATCTCTGCTGAAATATGTACTATATATTTTTATTTTTATGAAAATTAAAAAAACTGTCACGAGTGTATCACTGCATAAGTTTTGCTTTTGACTAAAAGTGTTTAAATAGGTTGCAGGAACATGATGCTTTGAATGTTTTGCCCATTTTCTAAAGAATTTTCCAGGAATACATTTAGCATCGTAGAACGACTCTGCCACTCGTTTACTGCAACTGTAATTAGCCGTTACCTTAACCCTAGTCTCAGCCATTTCTTGTAATGTTGGATCTGACCAATCACCAGGAAGGGACACACCTCATGGGGCTGGAGAATGTAGGCCACTTGGAGGTGTGTCTCATCCTCACCTGTGTCCATGTGGCACAGTCATCTCAGGGAATATGTACCCTAAGCTGCCTCTCTTCCACCAAGACACTGCATCTTGTACATAAGCTGGCCTCCCCCTCACTCCCCACCTGCCATGCTGTGTATACTCCAGTCTTATAGTGTAGTGCGCTGAGTTGCCCCACAGTACAAACTTGATTACACTCCCTTTTGTATTATTTCCAGTGTTGTTGGTTCGTTTTAAGCTAGCTAGTGACAGCCTTCTCTCCCCCACCACCTCAGTGCTGCTATGTTGTGTGTACCTCATGCAGTGTCCTCATGCAGTTCATGTTAGACCGTGTATCAAGGTATTGGCATCCTTGAAGGCTTTCGAGCTATTTTATGTCCTGCTTCTGTGTTGTAGTAAGTGATCTTAATACTACCATATTTATTTTGTACAGTGATAAATGGCTGCTCATTGATTTACAGCTTTGATAATTGTACATACTGTTTTACTACTGTATTGACACTTACTGCGAAACACAATTTTTACTAGTTGTGAATCATTTAGTACGTACTTTGTGTTAGACGTCTGGTTATAAAGTTTAAAAGTTTGTCAGTGTATGAGTGTTTTGTACTGATAATGCTTGACAGGATGTTTACTGTACTGATGTGATGACAGGTTGCCAAGTATAACCGTCAAGAGGAACCTTTCCAAATACACATTTCTGCTGAAACAAAAGTGTGTCTCTTCTTCTGCAGTGTGCATGACAGTGATGGCTTTGTGCATGTTGTATAGACTTCCAAAGTCTGGAAGCTTGGGGTCAGAGACACCCAGCAAACATTATGCTCTGAGGTCTCGAGCGAGTTGCTATACAAAATCAAAGAAGGAAATGCTGAGTTTATTTTAGATATGCATTGCTGAACCATGATATTCTGATGAGTGTTGTAGCTCTTGGCTGGAGATTTCCAACATACATTATTGACTGAGGTCTTTAGCTCAGTTTCTTAACAATACCAAGGAAAGAAATAACTGAGGAGTCCATTGCAGTGTCCTACCATAACCTACAATGTATTCATGGTACTTAGAGCCTAATCAGGAAGATTCGATCTTGATTGGCATTTATATTAAAGTATGAATGTAAATAAATAAACATATATTAAAAGCTACAGGCAAACTTGAATTAGCCAGTGATTTTTTTTTTTTTTTTTTAGTCAGCATTGCCCTGAGTGCAGCCACGCAATTGAAGGTTGTATCAGATGCTACTGCTACGGTACATGTCGAGATTATAGCAGTATCTATCCGCAGGTGGCGTACATAGAAGCTAGACAGAAGGAATGTGTGGGTCATTAATATTCTAACGAAGATCATCAGCACACAAGCAATTCTTATGCTGCCATTATCCGATGATGGATGCTTCCCAATCAATGATATTTCATAACTCACACAAATTCCGTCCTTTCCAGCTTATTTCAGTCACAGTCTGGTTCATGATTCTTGCTTAAATAAAGTAGCAAACTGCGAGTGCGCAACATCTCTGGACTCCTTACATATGTTTGTACGTTAGTATATAACTCAGAGAAAGAAGTCTTTCCAGATACGTGTATGACGCAGTATGAGTTGAACAAGATATGAACATGTTGACAAAGAGGATACATACGTAGTCTACGTGCTAGCACTACATATTGCCGCTGCGTAGCTCCTTGCACGAAGACGCGTCATATATTCGTTATATAAGAAAATACATTAAAAGATACGCATCGACTATACAAGTGATGCAGGTTACACAATAAATAATTAATAATAAAGAACAATGGTGGCAATGTTAATAAAAAGCCCTTTACGACATCCCGCCTCTGTCAAAGTTTCGCAATAAGTGCCTACGTGCCTCTACTAATGTAGTGACAGAGGCTTGTGCTGTCCTTTTGGTGTACATCAATTGAAGCTCTGCACATTATAACCACCTTATATGTGTAGTTTATTATGGAATACTTGATATATCGAGTAAGTAGAGAGCATTTGGGAGCGACGACCCCCGCGCTGATTCAGTCATCAGCCAAACATCTATCGTGTTCTGTGTATTTATTGATAATAAAAATATAAAATAAGCAGAAACATATGAGATATATACTTTAATTACACGTCAAGCATGTATTGTTCTGTAATTTTGCAGGGTAGAAGCAAAATAAAGAATAATACGGAGGCGGACGATGGACCTTTGCCAACCCAGCTGATTATGGCAGTCTTCCTGGTGAACCACTGCAAGTTTAATGGCTGTGGATTGTCCTTTCCTAACCTTCTAGAGCTCATCCAGCATATCGAGGATACACATATAGGTACAGTGTTTATTTCTGCATGTTCAGCATCCCTCCCCGTGCCGTTAGTTAAGCAGGAGAGGGGCGTGTGGTGGCTGCCCCTCCACACCCTTAGTTGGGGTTTGTTTACATTGTGACTCAGAAAATGGGTTACGCCCCTTAGTAACCCTTTACCTGTCAAAGGGATTCTTAGGCTCTCTCTGGATGTAAGTTTCTATTTTTTGTGTTAATAAGGCGAGATTGAGTGTGTTTTATCACCCAAAGGACTTACACTGTGTAGTTTTGGTGATTATGAGAGGAGAATGCATTGACGCAGCGCCCCGTTATTGCGACTTTTTACTAATTTGGTTTATGAGGCGTCTGTGTGAGTCGCACCCGATTTTTATTGGTGCATTGATGGTGGATATTGTGTGAGTGTTGCAATGTGCAGGCCATGGCGAAGACGCGGGTGTGTGAGGTTGAGTAACGGTATACTTGGTGCACTGACCTTCGCCGCTTCGGGTCACCCTCCTCACCCTGCCGTCATGCCTGCACCTGCTGCCCGTGCTACTCACCTTGACACACCGCCGCTCCGCTGTGCTCGCGGGGCACGCTTTCTACCCTTCTTTAGTGTGTCTCTTGAGCTAGATAGACGAATTATTACATGGCATATATATAAATCTTCAGTTAAGATTAAGATTTTATAGGCATGTCACAGTAAACTCACAGAAGACTAGGCCTGTAACTCCACACAAACACACACACACACACACACACACACACACACATATATATATATATATATATATATATATATATATATATATATATATATATATATATATATATATATATATATATATATATATATATATATATATATATATATATATATATATATATATATATATATATATATATATATATATATATATATATTTTACTGCAAAATTCAATTAATGTAATCTGGAGATATACCTGTCATACAACACTAGGCATATCAAGGTGCATATGCATATAGAATTAGATGGGTATTTCATAGATTTTGTAGGAGATTCTGTTCAGCAAACCCATACAAATTGTTGGGTGTTACTCTGCATCACCAGAAACGATCACTGATCCAGCCAAGGAGGCTGTGCAGGAGACTCAGCAGCCGTCATGCCTCCCACTCTCTACAGTGCTGAGGTTTTTCAGCCCTGGTGCCCCAAGAACCATCTCCAGGAAGCATTCCCTCAGCAAGGCAGGTGGCGGCCCAAATGCCAAGGTGCAGAAGCTCTCTCATTCCAAAAGCAATTCCTCTTATAGCAAAACCACCAATGGCAAGTCTCCACCTGCCAGCAGCACTCCCACCTCAGGGACTGCCATCCACCTCACCTCCACACTCATCCCCGCAGCTAAGGTTAGATGATTGTGGTGTGGTTTGTCTTCTGCAATGCATGGAAATATGTGACATTGTGCATAATGATATGATAGTGAGTTTGCTTTCCTGTGCTCATGAGATTTGCCTTAAGTAGTGTTTGTGCCAAATAGTGTATTTGACTTATTGATATAGGTCTTTTGCAATGTTATATGTTATGGTGGTATTATGAATTTGAGACCTATCATTTTACAGTTCAAGCTCTGAATGTTAAAACTGAGAGAGGGAGAATTGCTATCACTGATGATTAAATGCTGAATATTCACAGTTATGATGGAGCTTGAAAATTTAAGGAAGCAAAATGGTGGGAGAAAAATGAATTGTATCAAATAGAAGGTAAGAATTAGTAAGTGAAGGCCAAAGTATAAATACACATGGTAGATCTTTATAGATTATAAGAAAAGATGTGTTAAAAGGCAAATACAACTGAGTTGGTGAAGGTCGAACCGCTCATTCTAGCCGAGTGTCGTCTCGAGTCTGGCCAGCTCGAACGGCAGAGGCTCAAGCATGGGAGGCTCCAGCGTGGGAACTCCATCCTCCACACGTGAGAGCACTCCTGTCAGCGCTGTCAGTAACAGCCCCCCAGGTGACAGACATTGCTTTCTCTTATGCATCCTGAAGTTATGCAGAGAAGCTGTGGTCTATAAGAGTCCAGCAGTTGCCTGATCTCTCTGCTCCTTCTAGTGTAGTGGCAGGCAGGGGGAGCCAGGTGGACCCCCTACATACTGCCGGGAACCTTGGGTGTTGGTGGAACATGCTGGCTTGTTGGGGAAGCCTCCACTGTGCACAGTAATTCAATATGTTCTAGTGGGTGTTTATTCATTGCTTGCATCAAGCTTTCTAAAACAGACACTGTGGAACAAAATTCTTATGAAAGATTGAAAGAATTATAATTGTGTTTATGGGTTTGAATTCATAAGAAACTTGTTTTATTGTATATCATGCAAAAGAAGATATATTAGCTTTGTCATGTAATTTCAATAAGTCTATTGTGATGTGCTCATTACTTTATTCATTATATATATTCCTTTATATAGAGTACAAGATATTTCATCTGCATCTATGTCTGTTTTTGTGAGAATGCCGTCATACATGTATACTATACATTATATATGTATGACAAAGAAACAGTATTTTCAGTACAAGTGCATAAGTGATCAACACTACTCATATTTCTATTGTTTGGGATAATTCATATATTGTTTCCTTCCTCTTGGAAGGAAGGATTAAAATTTTGTCCACCAACATCATTTTTCCAACTCCTTCTTTAATGAGCAATTAGTACTTCTTTTAAAACTGATGGACATACACATCATGAACAAAGACATTGCCTGTTGTTGAGGTGAGTCACATTTGAGCTGTGTAGTGGCCAGGTCTGTGGCTTGAGTGATCTCTGATATTGCAGTGAGTGATGATGAGGATGCACTCATCAGTGACAATGAGGACAGCAATGACTCCTGGACCACACAGGATGAAATACCAGCTGACCTCATCATCAAGCTGGCAAGCAAGTAAGTGCAGGCTGCTGTGGACACATGTGTATGTACCACCTCATTTTCTGCTTCCACTGTTTGGAAATTGTGCTTGTATTCTTCCTTCACTCATGTACTGTGATCATTCAGTACTACGAGTCACCTTGTCACAAGCCACACTCCTTTCCAGAGGCCACACTGGCAGTAATGCTGAGGACAGGCCTTATGTCTGCCCTGTGGTTGGGTGTCGGAAGAGGTACAAAAATATCAATGGGATCAAATACCATGCCAAGAATGCCCACAAAAAAGACAGCAAGTAAGTGTTCTGAATTATTGGCTGGTATTTACTACTATTGTACCTGTTTAGAATTACTTTTTTAATACTACCTCTCTGATTGGCATTCACTTGTATTGTGCTTGTATCCTTTTTTTCAGTCTTCATCTTCATACTCTCCTTGATTCTTAATTATGATATTCCTCACTCCCTCTGTTTTTTATTGCAGTACAAAAGACCTTATTGTTCTTTCTTATATTTGTATACATGTATTTATTAAGTGTGATTGGGAAAAGGCCAAAGATTGACATAGTGTTAAGTATGATTGAGGAAAATAAAAGATTGACATACTTTGCATTGTAACAGAGTGAGGAAGCCATACCGATGTTACTGTGGCAAGAGTTACTGCACCAATCAAGGACTCAAGAGCCACTGTGCCCAGACTCACAAGAATGAGAACCTTACCTCTGTCACCACTAACACAGGAGAGGTGCTGCAGGTGCCAGCCAACCAGGTCTCCACTACAAAGAAGACCATTAGTCTGACCTCAGAGAGTGAAAAGACCCTTGGTGACATAGGTGGGACTGACTCGAGTCCTAACCAGATCACTGTCACGGGGCAGATCATTAAGGGAGGTTCACTGGCAGCTTCAAAGGGTGCCACCAACACCACAACCACCACTACAATATCCAGCATCAACCTGTCAGGTCTTCTTGCAGCCAGTGGAGGAAAGCTCGCCTTAAAGGCTCTTCCTAATGGTCAGTTGCTCTTTTCACAGCCTCTGGAAGGAAAGATTGCTGCCCTTGTGAAACCTGACCCTGATCATGACTTTTGCAGTGAAGATGGGAAGGGCAATCTTATCCAGCTAAAAACTGATGGTATTCAGCAGCTGGAACTTGGCAAGGTGCTCCAAGCTAGCACCAAGTCCTCCCAGCACTCATTGGCAGTTACCACATCCACCATCTCAGTGGCCATTCCAGCCAGCACCCTCAACTCTCTCAAGCATTCCCAACGGATGGGCCTGACCTCCTCTGCCTTGCTAGCCCGGGCACTAAAGACCCAGCTGACCTCCACCCCAGCCAGCCTCCCCTCGGTGGTAGGACCAGCAGAAGGGCAAGAGGAGGCTGGGATGGTGGGAGGTCAAAGTGTGTTATTAGGTGTCACCATGGAGGAGGGCACTCTACTGGACACTGGTGATGGCACCCTGTCTGAACTATCTGTCATTGAGTAGAGTTGTTACTACTTAAGGAAGATGTATTTGATGGATATCTTGTGTTTGTTGATTTGTTCTGTTATTTTGGGTGAAAGAGCTTCAGTACCTTATATTTGGCTGTACTGGATGTCAGGCTCTCAGGGACAGTGACTGCAGACTGTCAAGCATAGGTAGTGGGCCAAGACTAGATGAGTGCTGGGTGGAGGGTAGGAGTAGGGGCAGCAGTAGCAGTAGCAGTTGATAGGAGATGCAGCAACACAAGCACGGGAGTTATTCCCTGTTGCGTAGTTTTGCATAATATCTAGTCCAGTCTGAATATCAAATACGAAGCCTTAGAACATTACATTACTTCACAGCTTCTCTCACTCTATTTTATTGTAGGTGTTGTCTCTTATTAACGCTTTTGGTCACATACATAAGCGTTCTCCATTTGGAGCTCTACAGTACCTGGAAATTCACTATTATCTCCATCCACATTTTGCATGTAAGTATACAGTGGTTTTAATCATTAGAGAATGTTTTGTACAATAAATGTAAATATTGTCCATTTAAGCTAATTTACACCATATTAAGTGTCTTAGTCCTAGCAGGCATTACACAGTGAAGCTAAGGCAGTGTTTGGGTGATTCATGTGCATTCCAATGAGCTGTACTTCTGTAAGGGTGAAAATATAGTAAGTGCAGCATTCTGAGGTGGATGAATCACTTGGAGAGATGAGTGTGTGTATATATGTAGGAAAGATGCATATGTGAAATGTAAGAAGATAGTTCCTTATGTTTCAAGAGAAAAACTTTTATTGTTAAAAGAAAAGGAGAAATGGGGTAGTGAAGTGAAAAAAGAAGAGAGCAAGATTAAAATGTATGCATAGAAGCAAGTGAAACTTGCACAATGCCCATCTCTCTTTAAGATAATAAACTGGCTTAAGAATTGTAAGATTGAAACTATTGATATATTAGTCAGTATTTTGAAAAGATAACAAATTGAAATTGTGTGTACCATGATGTTTGCTAAGCCATAATCTTTTCTGATATACGTTGGTAACAAAATATGTGTCCATGACACTGAGTGAGAGATTGTGATAGCCACCAGCAGCAGCCTCAAGGAAGGGTTGCTGTTGTGCTGGCCTTTGGTGAGATGGCAGGTACATGATACTGGTGAAGAAGAGAGTAATGTGTGTGTGTGTGTGTGTGTGTGTGTGTGTGTGTGTGTGTGTGTGTGTGTGCGTGCATGCGTGCGTGCGTGTGCAAGTTTGTCTGCATACATTTCATTCCTAACTTGTCAAAGGTTCACAGATACAGGTAGCAATAAGGTGCCCTTGTTGCTCAGTAAGTTGGTGTTTTCAGGCTCCATGTTTCAGTGTACATCAGATTCTGTACAACTTACAGAGACTGATTTGAATTTCATTATGCGTCGTGTTGGTGAATCAGTGTTGTATGATTAACTTGATTACAGTATAAGATGTATTTTGGAAGATGTATTTAAAAACTGTTAAAAAGGAGTCATATGTATGTACATTTGAATTTTATCAGACTTAAATGAATTAGATGATTAATGAACAGAAACTGCAAATAAGGAACCTGTCCAGTATAAGTGAAAAATGATGATCAAGTGAGTAGAGAGTTGCCTTGTGTATTACAGGGTACATAGATAACCATTAATGGCTGAGCATGTAATGCCATGTGGCCATGTGTATATCTGGTGTGTTCAGTGTTACTGTAAGTGTGGAGTGGGCATGGGACGACAGGACACATCCTAGGCTGCTATCATCCATTGGCAGTATTTTCTCCCTAAAGGAGAGCAAGCTGGAAAGAGGCCCAATACTGCTGAATGACCTATATACCTGTGTGCCTTAGTAAGCTTTTGAGTTACCACAACCATTGTTAAGCTTCTCATAGTGTCTCCAACTGACCAATCCTAATGCTGCAAGGTTACCAGGCAGTGCATAAGCTACTCTGTGATGGCTTGCTCACACACAAGTGTTCATGCCTGGTGGGGAGCTGTAGTACTTTATAACATGCCACATAATGGTTTTTCTGCTCATACAAATGTACACAAACTTGGCTCACAAAGTGTCGTGATTTGTTCTGCTCGGCTCGTGTTGTCATCTGCGTGTGTCTGTCCAGTTATTTTCTTACAGATATTTTATATCCCTGTATATACTTTGTTTACCATGTATATGAAGAGTTTATGTAAATTTAAAGTTTTTCCTATATTATGATCATGACAAAATTAAATTTAAGAGTAAATGTACTCAGTAGTATGATGTGATTTTGAGAAAATTTTATTTAGAAATTAGCTCTTGGTGATATGTATAACTCAGGCTCTTTTAGTGCATCCCATTACTCACAAGTTTGGTATCACAGTATTATCTGCAATATCTTAGCTATTGTAATATTAATCTCTTTGTATTGCCTCTAATGATATACTTAATCTCAATACTATTATATGAATTTTCTCCAGCCAGTATTTATGCTTTCCTGTTTCATGTTTAGCATTTTACATCTTAAATCTTCTGAATTGGACACACTTCAGATGGCAGTAAAAGTGACTATGTTTTCCTGCATTGTGCACCACAGCTACTATTAGTTTGATCATGAGCCAAGTTCTGTTCTCTCTGCAAGCACTAAGAATCATTGATTTGTCAATTTAAAGCATGTCTGTGTGTGGAATGTGTGGCATTGTATAAGAACAAATGTTTTATAGACCAGATTAGAATGAATTATTCTCAGAGTTTGTGGAGAAGAGCAAACTTGGCCATACTTGTACCTGCACAAGGGTTTGGTACACATCACTAAAGTGTGGGGAGCTCTTGGTTCACCTCTTTGGAGCTGAGGCTTCAAGAACTGAGTGTTGGGCAGGTGTGTCGTGCCAAAGATATCCTTTCTTGCCGTGATATTCCTGTGGTGGGTGACTTACTTCTTCCATTGTATGTAATACATCACATTCCTTCATATATGTATCTATATATTTAAGTAGTGAAGATGTTCACTATTTATGTGCCTGATATGATGACATGACATACTGATGATGCTCCTTGATGAACTGTAAACATCACAGCCTCCCATTCCTGATTTGTGTGGAACATTGTAATTAATTTCTTGAGCAACATATTCATTACTGCTGATATGGACTCTGTAGAAATAGTTTGATATCTAAAATTAGGTATTTCAATTTCTAAAAGTTAACTGCTTGAGAAGAGCCTGGATTGTTAGGTGTTGGCATGACGCCCATCATGCAGCAATACTTTCTACTTCAGTCACTGATGGTATTGGAATGTGGCACTTGGCACTAGCAGGAGGCACAGTGAGGCATGTGATAGATGTAGTGAGTGTGGTGGTGTAATTGCTCAGGACAAGTGCCAGGTGTTTTGTTACCTGGTATCTTGTTTGTTGTTGGGTTTGTGGTCCTGCTGCCAACCATCATATTGTCTCTCTTGTTATACACTTATGTATTTATGATTTAGTTGTATTTAAAGGTTATTGTTATTTTAGTATTATTCTCAGCTCTAGTCATTCTTATGTGTATGGCTTTAATGTTTAAAATTCTTGTTTAATAGAATTTCTATGCGGTATTAAGATTCCTTAAATAAAAATTACTTTATTGGTAATGTTTTGTGTACCACTTGTAATAACAATTTGCATCCATAATTAACATTTACAACATTTCATTCATTAGGAAGCGACTGATATCATGAAGCATGAACGTTATCTTTGTGACAAAATATATCAACGTAATATTTGGGAATCTGATTATCTAGGATTCTAGGACAACTCTGCATGGGAAGCTGCATAGAGTGAGTAACCTGCTTTCAGCTGCTCCCATTTGTGGTTCTCAGTGGTACAGAGGGGTCTAAAGCCTCCAACTGGCATGCAAGCAGGAAATTTAAGAAACTTGGAAACATCCAAAACAATTTTAATTTCACACTACCACACTAGGTATATAAAGCATTCATTCAAGAGTGAAGAGAATCAGCATAATAGACGAAAATTATGATTTTTACAAGTAAAGGTCGAGGTTTTCCCGGCGAGGATTGGTGGTGCGGTACTGGTGGAGTTTCTTGGCATCCAGCCTTACAGACACATACTTCTGGAAGGGCTTGCCTTGGAATACCCTCTGTAAGGCCCCAGCAACCAGGTCCAAATCTCCAGTGGAATATGTCTCTGTGAACACTGGGTACGCTACACATTGCCGCTGACCCACCACACATTCTGTCACCACTGGTGGAGGAAGAAAGGTTAGAGCCTGATATCAATTATGGATGTGAAAGAATAGCAATGTCTAATTTGATGTACTTAAAGCTACTGAAAGTGGCAAATATAAGAGAAAATTTATGTACCAACACATCTTGTGTAATATGTTGTTATTTACTTAAAATGGAGAGATAAATGGGACAGGATTCACTGACCTGCAGCAGGAACAGAGTCTAGGATAGCTGGCTGTGGCAGTTGTGGGTATACTGGAGTATGAGGGAAAGTTGAGGAGTGCAATGAGTGCACCACACAATTGTCTTCTCCTTGTGGTGCATAGTTGCCTTTCAGTGCATCATAGTGGTGTGATGAGAGTACCATCACCAAACATGATGGTTTGATGAGAGATAATACCTGCAAAAAAATATCATATGCAGCAGTCATTTCATTGTATCAATTCAGGAGAAAGACAGGTTTTATTGTTTCACTGAGATTTACTGATGTAATGAGAGGTTTACCATACTCACTGCTACTGAATAAGAGAGCAAAGTATGTAATTTTAGACCAACTTACTTTTTGTGCAAATCTTGAAGCAACAGCAGCAGTCACATCTTTGCTGACACAACATACTAAGAGGGAAGTTGGAGTGAGGTAAAGGCATGAAGGAATAGGTTTGCGAGGGTGGAAGTCCCCTGTGTCCTCCACTGAAGGGCCATTCTGTGCCTCAACATACACTCTGCCTACCTCTTGGCACTGCTCACCCAGGACCAATGTCTCACAGAAATCTGAATCCAAAGTGTCATGTGAGAAACAATGATAGTTATTTAATATATATTCAGTGTGTAAGGAGCATATCTTATGAGGAGTAACTGGTACATCAATACAGCTACAAGAATTACATGTTTGCCTTGCCTGTCACAAGAGTTCCATACGAGACGAGCAAAGCCTCCACACCGTCCATCTTCCCTTGGCCTCCCTCACTCAGCTCCATACGAACACTGTACCTAGTGACGCAAAGATTTGGGCATTTTATTACCTATTTATGCATTAATTCATCTTATTTAACTATTTTAGGTCCAACTCTGCCAATAAATGGTGCTCTGACAAACCTATTATATGAGGGTTTTTTTCTGTACTTTTCTTATTCATTCTGAATATCTTTAGATCTTTGTGATAAAATAATATATAGATGATGATAAAACGAAAAGTCTACAATACATAATGTTCAGTTATATACTTTTTTTCTAATCTATAACAATCATTCAATGCCTTTTTAAAAATATGTATCCCTTGCATGCAAAAGTTGGAGGAGTGACAGTAAATTTCAACAAAATTTTAAGACATCTACAAGACCTAATAACCACACACTCTCTCTCTCTCTCATTGTCTGTGTTATCCTGATGGGGTGAATGACGGGCGGACAAAGCAAGGGCGATTTCATGGGAAGGCAACAAGACACACACATGCACGCCTGTCAGCACTCACGTTATTCCCGGAGCATCCTCATCATCATCCTCCTCGTCGTAGGCCCTGGACACCAAATACTTCACCTCCCCGAAGAACGTAGCCATGGCAGGGAGTCACAGAGGCAAGAATAGTCAGTCAAGTCACGATTGTTTTCCTGACGACGCTGCCTTGCTTGAGCTTGAGTCGGGAGTCGGCCAGTGAAACATCGGTCTCATACACACATAAGGAGAAAGGGTAGGAATGCAAAGAAAGAAAATAATAGAGAGATAATGTAAATTAGAATGCTTAAAAGACATATGGCAGGTTTACAAGCAGAAGAAGATGATAAAAAAAATAAAAATAAATAGATAAATAAATAAATAAATAAATAAATAAATATATATATATATATATATATATATATATATATATATATATATATATATATATATATATATATATATATATATATATATATATATATATATATATATATATATATATATATATATATATATATATATATATATATATATATATATATATATATATATATATATATATATATATATATATATATATATATATATATATATATATATATATATATATATATATATATATATATATATATATATATATATATATATATATATATATATATATATATATATATATATATATATATATATATATATATATATATATATATATATATATATAAAGAAGCGTGAAAAGGGCGCTTAATTGTCTTCTCATTTAATTTCTTTATTTCTATCTAAAGCAGAAAAAGATGAAAACCGATGTGGAATTTGAAGGAAACACAAAAATCAAGTGATATGCATGAAGAAAAAATTATAATGATGAAAAAGTTCCTGAAACAAGAGAAGAGTAGAAGCGTCACCCAGCTAGTCCAAATCAGTCAAAAGAAGAAGAGGAGGAGGAGGAAAGATATCAAGGCAACGGGCAGACACGTGAGTGCTGGGAAGTTATTTTATTAATATTTGTGGCTTTGTTCATCTTGTATGTGTCTTCCACTGGCTATAAGGTGCAAGGGTAAGGCAGCATTTAAATCTCGGACGGTTGTGGTGGTGGTGGCAGAAAGGATCTTTAAATTGGACCTTTAAACCTGACCCGAAAGATTTTTGTTTCTTCTGCCATTTCTTTTACTATAATACTTTTCTTTACAACCACCACCACCACCACCACTACTACTACTACTACTACTACTACTACTACTACTACTACTACTACTACTACTACTACTACTACTACAGAGGTCAATCGAATAATTATGTAGATAATTTTACCAAACCAAGAGTGATCGTTAATTTTTCTGCCACATGTACAGACTTGGACAATTAACTTTGAATGTAATGATGGAATATTTGATCACGTGTGTATGGTAAAAGTAAAAGAATGCATGTATAGGTTAAAGATAACGAGCAAATTGATGTTTTTTTGACACATGATGAGTGAAGTATGCCAAGCTTGTTAGATACGAGTGACCAATTCCAGACTTTTATATATATTTCCACACTGTTCTCGTTATGTATGGCTATAACAAATGTAACAGCAAAATATAAAGAAATTAATGATTGCAAAGGACATTTGGATAACGAACATTTGATAACTGGCTAACGATGTAATATGGCTAACGTATATATATATATATATATATATATATATATATATATATATATATATATATATATATATATATATATTTACGAAAGGGAAATTAGTGATGCAAACGACATACTGATAACCTGATACAGAGGGAGATGGCGACTGGTTAACGAGTGAAGTGTAGTCTTAGTAACGAGCGGGAGATGACAACTAGTGAAGCATAGTGGTCTCATCTTATCACTGTGAATAGGCATGTCAGATTACTGCTTTTATTATCCTAAACATATATAGTTAAAAAAATAATGTAACGAGACAAACAAGCTTAAGTGTACTGCAAATAACTCTTATTTAGCAGCTGTAAAAGTTTCTGGTTATAAGCGTTTGCAGTCTTTGTAATCTTGGTAATTAATACCCTTTTCCTTTATGGGTACTTCAAATTTCGTGTGATTATTTTGATAACCTAAAGGATAACTAAAGCTTCATGTTGTGGGTGCCTCTAAACCTCGTGTTGGTGGTACCTAAAGATTTGTGTTATGGGTGTATTAGGGAGGAGAAATATATCAAGCCAGTAAGGGCAGCATCCAGATAATATGTATTGATTAATACCCACAAACTGTTTGGATAGTGCGCATAATGGTCGAAGTAGCGTGTGTGACAGCTCGTGTGTACTCTCTCTCTCTCTCTCTCTCTCTCTCTCTCCGTCCGTCCGTCAAGAAGCCGCGGACATTTCACCATCACTCGTTACACAAGGTTTCTCATGACGCAGATCGGCGGCCGTCTTGACACGTGGCGAGGCTTGGGCTTGTTGGCGCTAGGATACCTTGATTAAGCAGTGTCTATGTGCTGGGACTGTACCTCGCATCACTGCTTGCTAATGTAATGTTAAACCCTGGCAAGCTGTCCATATTTCAAGCCTGTCTGTCATAACTATCATCCAACCTATCTACTATGGGTAACAGTGTTGTCTCCGGCTCTTGGCTAACTTTCCCCTCTTAGTAAAGCGCGCGCGCACACACACACACACACACACACACACACACACACACACACACACTTACCAAATCTTCACTACACCTGCACACATCATTGTACATGCTTAAAGACACTCTATATGTCACATAAGTAATGCTTTTCTTTGTTTGCATTTCGCAGAATTGAATGGGGACTAAATTAACTAGATATTGTTGTGTTCTGACGCCCAGTAAATATTACATAAGCACTCGTTCTTTGAAGTATGTTGTATTTAAAAGTGAATAGCTAATCTTCCAGAGGCCTTGTGATGTCGCCAGTTGAATAAAAGTAATCATATAGGATCGATTCTTGGTCTTTTCAGATGGAAGGAAAGAGACAGGTAGACACATTGGTTATGCTTGTTTGATGATAGTTACGTTGATAATGATGATGATAATTAGCTGTTGGATAGTTGTTTTTGATACGGGAACTGAAAAAGAATAGACAGAAGGCTGCATATAGGTAAAAGAATAACGGTTGTTAAAGGGAGATACAGGGGAAAAGAGAAGACGAGTAATAATAGTGGACAAAAGTAGCAGGAACCAATAACCAATAACAACAGTGGACAAGAGTGTGAAGTTAATGGGTGGAGGAGTCACTTGGTGGGGAGACTCAACTCGTGACCTCATCAATGACGCCAGTACACGGGTGGTGACCCGTTGCCCTACGTCACGAAACCCTTGTAGTGACCGATTAGTATATTATGAAAGATTATGCATTGTCCTTGGCTTCCCGCAGAGAGAGAGAGAGAGAGAGAGAGAGAGAGAGAGAGAGACTTGGTACCATACAGTGTTTTTATTTGTAGCTTCTTCCTAAATATATTTAGATAATACCACAAATTTCTTCTAATCACTAATCCTTAACACCTAACGATAGTATACTTGTTACTTCATCTCGTTATCCTATTTTGAATACTTTGACAGGAAGAATAAACCTTTCAATATTCAAACATTTATACTTAATCAACTATTTTATCGGTGATGCTTTTTAGATTAGTGTCAGCGTGCACCAGTCCACTCTGTCGAAGCTGAGAAGCCACAGCAGTCAGCGAGTTAATTGGATGAAAGTGGATAGATGAATGAATGCAGTGCAGTAAAAACTAACAAAAATTTTATCTTTCAATTTTGATAGATGCCGTAGCCTCCACCTTGAAGAAATATAATAAGTTGAAAATAGAAAAAAAAGGAAAAGGAGCAGAGATGACAAAAGAAATGCATTACGCCGAAGAAAAGAAAGCAAATAAAGGAGAAAGAGAAAAGACGAGGATAAAAATAAGAAAACCGGGGAGCGAAGACGAACAGAAAAGTAAATGTCGGAAGGAGAAAAAGAAAGCCACACACAGCTCAAACAGGAAGCAACCAGGAAGAAAGAAGATCAGAAAAAAAAGATGAAAAAAAAGAGGAAAAGAAAACTCTCTTAACGTCTTGAAAGGAGGGACAGCAAGAAAAGTAGGTCAGAAGTAGGCTTTAACCGCATGATGGCTTCCTGTGACCTGACTTCCTGTATTTTTGCGTAGTGCTGCGTCAGGCTTTCCTTCATCCCATTAGCGTCAGCAGCTCTATATAACTCCAGCGCCTCTTCCACGCCATCACACTCGCCAAGAACTCTCGCTTCACACTCCAAGCTCCCCAGCCCAAAGTCGCAAAGATGGTGGTTCAGTTCAAGGTTTTCAAGAAGGCTGCTCCTAATGGCAAGCTGACCATCTACTTAGGGCGCCGTGACTTCGTGGACCATGTCTCAACTGTGGATCCCGTTGGTGAGTGGCTTTGCTGTGGACTTGATTGTCATTTGTCTTTATTTTGCTTTAGTTTGGCATATTCTTTTCTGATTTTGAGTATTTCTTCATTGGCTTCGTGTCTATTTTTTTCTCACATTTTTGTTTGGTTTCTTCTTTCATCGTTTGTCTGAATTTTTTTTTTCTGTCTGGAGTTTGATTTCTTCCTCAGCTTTGAGTATTTCTTCATTGGCCTCGTGTCTAATGTCTTTTAAGTTTTTTGCTTGGTGTCTTCTTTCATATTTGGTGTTTAAATAATTCAACTTCCTACATATTTTTTTTTTCAACCGTCTATTTGATCTTTTAATTTTTCTACTCTTCCTTCAAGTCTTGGTCCGTTGTCCCAGGGTTTTGCTGTATATTCTTCTAAGTACCTTTGTACTGTTTTCTCTTCACTCTCGTTTTGCAGCAGATATGTCTCAAAACATTTATATGGGTAGAGAGTCATTTCAAGGCAGGTTTTTCTGTATGACTTGTAGTTCTCAAGTGCATTGCGTTCTCCCCACAGACGGCGTGCTGGTGGTGGACCCAAGCTACCTGAACAACCGGCGTGTGTTCGGACAGCTGGTGTGTAGCTTCAGGTATGGCCGCGAGGAGGACGAGACGATGGGCCTCAGCTTCCAGAAGGACCTGTACCTCGCATCGGAGCAGATCTACCCGCCCAAGAATGACGAATGCTCCAAACTACAGGAGAGACTCATCAAGAAGCTCGGCGCCAACGCTTACCCCTTCACCTTCAAGATGCCCGAGCAGGCCCCGCCCTCCGTCACCATCCAGCCAGCCCAGGAGGATGAGGGCCGCCCATGTGGTGTGGAGTACTACATCAAGGTGTACGTGGGCGAGAACGAGGAGGACCGCAGCCACAAGAGGTGTGTAGAGGTGCTTTGGCTGTATAGTGGGATATTGTCTTCGTTGGCTGTGTGCTGTTTGATCTCGTGACCTCCATCTTTGTTTCATTTACTGTAACCTCTTCTACCATTTCAAGTCCTTCCTTCACTGTTATCTAAAGGCCGAGAAACATCTTGGAATACTTCTGTGATGGGTTCCTTTATTCCACGATTAGATTTTCATTATCGCCTCATTGCGCAATGTCCCTGTATTGTCCCTGCTGCTGAAGGCACCAACCCAACCTCCACATCCACAGGTCCACCGTGCAGCTGAACATCCGTCGCATCCAGTTCGCCCCAAGCCGTGCTGGCCGCCAGCCGTGCACCATCGTCAGGAAGGACTTCATGCTGAGCCCCGGGGAGCTGGAACTGGAAGTAAACCTGGACAAGCAGCTCTACTACCACAACGAGAAGATCGCCATCAATATTATGGTCAGGAATCACAGCAACAAGACGGTGAAGAAGATCAAGTCAGCAGTGCAGCAGTCCGTGGATGTGTGTCTGTTCAGCGGGGGACAGTACCGCAGCACCGTGGCCAGCGTGGAGACCCAGTGAGTGCTTGGCTGTGCTTTATCATTGTGGCTTCCTTCACTACCCTTATCATTATCATTCGCTATTGTTGTCTTCAGCAGCAGTCAGAATATCATCTTTCTGCACCTTCCTTCCTCTCGCCATTGTTATTAATATTTCCAGTAGCAGTCAGTGTAAATGGTAATTTTATCAACAGAGCAGCACTAGATATAATAGTTACGACCTCTCTTAACTCAGAAGGGCGGGAATAATCAGTTTAGCTTGAGAGATGATTGCTTTAATACTGAATGCGATATTTTCTCCGTGGCCAGGGAGGGATGCCCCGTCAGCCCTGGCTCGGCCCTGCAGAAGGTGCTGTACCTCACCCCGACCCTCAGCTCCAACATGGACCGCCGAGGCATTGCACTGGACGGACACCTCAAGAACATCCACACCAACCTGGCCTCATCCACTCTGTAAGTACTGTACCTACCACTTGTTACTCCTCCTCTCTCCTCTCCTCTCCTTGTATTCCTCTCTCATCTCTTTATATTCCTCTCTTCTCTCCTTTCCTTCTATTTCGCTTTCCTCTCCTCTTTTCTCCTCCCCTCCCGTTTCTTCTTCTTCCCTCCTATTTTCTCTCCTCTCCTCTCCTCTCTCTCTCCTCTCCTCTTCTCTACCTCACTTGTTAATTAATTTCTAGCTTATCACAAACCTCGTGAAGTCCGAAAGATCTGATTGTTCCATTTTCTTTTTATATTAACATTCGTTCAGGCTCTTCTGTCTTATTCCTCTTGCCATCCCTCTCTCCTCTCGCCCCTCACCACGTGCCTCTCCCCTCAGCTTGGCCAACCCTGAGTCACGTGACATGTTCGGTATGATCATCTCGTACACGGTGAAGGTGAAGCTGTACCTTGGGGCCATGGGAGGTGAAGTCACCGCCGAGCTGCCCTTCGTCCTCATGCACCCCAAGGTAAGTCAAAAGGTGGCCCTCTTAGCGTTCTATGAGGGGTTCTTAAGGAGTCCTGGGTTCATGTAGGTGTAGGTATATAGTAGGTACATAATTACGTCATGAGAGTGAGGTGTTGAGTCACTTGTAAGCGCGAAAGGAAACGGTTCATGCTCTACAATTAAGTCACAACCTCGATCCCGTACAAGGCCAAGGCCTTGCCATGCGATGCTTTACTGGTGCTTCACGGGGACAGCCCTCTAGCGAGCCATCCCTTGCAGGAGCAGGTGGGCGGGGTCTGAGGTTGTGTCTTGGGAACGAAGGGTTGGCGGGTACCTCTCCTCTTTCTTTCGTATAGAATGGCGGAGGGAGCAGCCACTTTTAGTTACACGCTGCCATCTAGATCAAGTTTAGTGATAAGTGTAAATGGAACACGTGGTGGTTATGTGACCTGAAATGTTTCTCTTCTCTTGTCTTATCCATTCCAACCCTTCCCTCTCCTTTCCTGTGACGCTTCACTCTACTACCTCATCTCTGATTTACCTTCCTCGATCTTCCTTCTCGTGTTACCTTGCCCCGCATTGCCTCGCCCACCCTACCCTACCCCGCCCCGCCTCGACCTTCCCTCCCTTCCCCTTCCTCCCTTTCCCCCCCATAGCCTGACCTGCGCCGCATGATGAGGGCTGACAGCCAGGCTCAGGTGGAGGCCTTCCGCTCGGACAGCGTCAACCAGTCTGTGGACATGGATTAGACGCCATCACAGTCTCCAGGAGCGACGAGCCACTGAGAGGGAGGACTCGGGAAGGAGCAGATCGATGCCTGCTTCGATCCTTGCTCCTTCGCTCACCTCCATGGGCTCGTCACCATCCTGTCAACTCGATCCTTGTGGAAGAAAACTGAAGAATGATTCTATACCGGTTTCTTAGTCTGGACTCCCTTGAGTATTGTTCTCATAGCCGTAGTGTCGCTACATGATGCTTCTTCTTGCTTGCTTCATAAAAAAAACGTTCTACCTGATAGTTTTTGTATGACGCGCCTGAATGCAGGACGTGTCTGAAAAAGGTCACATCTAAGCCGCTGATGCCAAGTAGACAAAGAAAAGGAAGACATTCCTTTGGTTGATCCCAAGAACCGTAGATTGTTGCTTATAAACTAAAGAAAAATTGCCTCGGTGCCTCATTCCTCGTGGGATGAGAGCACTTTGTAGTATTTGTTTTGTAGCTCATTTATTTTCTATTTTTTTCTTCTTTAAGTTTAGTCAGACATTCCAAGTTTACGCCGTACACGCTACACTCCTAGACTGTTCTCCCTGCCCTTCCTTTCTGCCACCTTCTGTTATAGGAGTGCACCAGAAGAAGCAAGTGAATGGTTGAGTTGATAACCTTGTTCTGTGATATCACAAGAAAGTGCAGCCATCTGGACTATTGTGTTTGTTACACGAGACGAGGCGCGGGAACGGACTCCGCCCTCCCTCAGGAGATATGGGACCGTTGATTTAGAGTGAGGCAAAGGACCATTGATGAAATATTTTTGATAACCTCAGGAAATAATACCTAATGAAAACTCGGAACAAAAAAGTTTCCGTCCATCGAGTATAGTGTGCAAACAAGACGAGAGGAATGTGTTGTGTTGTGTTGAAAAGCACTTATGCAGATCATTAGCGAAACATCCTACGTCTGAATTGGAAACAAAATTGAATACTGCGATGAATACGACACGCTGTTATGTGTATGTTCCTATTGTCCAGTATTTGTTGCTCGACTAACCCCTGTTTTGGAAGAGAAAAAAAAAGTAGCTTATCTAGTTTTGAATCCTTTTGATTTTACTGTTCTTGAATTTGAGATGATATTAAAACCAGCAGTAATAAATCTTTAATTCCTTATTATTCTCCACGCCTTATTTTTCACGCCATCGCAGCCACGCTCATGTGACGGGTGCTTCATAAGGGTGTCTGGAGGAGGAGCTGAGCAGTGAGCACTCTTATAGGAATAATTTTGAAAGGCCACATGGATGAACTGTCAGGTATAGATGGAGTAGAATCCTTGCCAATTTGTCATTAAAATCAGGAAAATCTTGTAAACCTAAGACCTCCACTATATAGTTTGTTAAAGTGGTTGAGGTATATAAGACGCTGAAACTTTTGAATATGTTACCTCTGGTTGGTACGTAACTGCTCAGGTCGTGTAAGGGAAGCTGCGCTTTAATGTCGGTCCTTCTCTAATGTTTCTTCCCTTATTTTCCTTCTTTGTTAAATTCTTCCAGATCAGATCATAGGTCAGTGGCTTTGCCTATGAGTATCGGCGCCACCTTAACGTTATTTCTGTGTGTGTATGTGTGCATGGAGGGGTGGTGGGTGTAGATGTAGATGTAGGTGTCCGTATCCGTGTGTATGTGTGTGTAGGATCTTTTCAAGCTTCCTAAAATTTCCACGCGGCAAGTTTCCATGAAGTGCTTACAAAATAAATGTGCCTAAGGCGAAGGTGTAAATTTTAGGTTATTTATTGCAAAACTCTCCATCTTTCATTATCTTTTACTAGTTACAAATGTAAAGTCAATATTCTAACTACTAGTGAACAGGTAGTCCTTAATGAAACACAAGTAAGTGTTGCTGCTCCCGCCCTTTCCTCCCTCGTGTGGAAATGATTCGGCTCGTGGAGTAGTACTTCTACTCCTCCTGGTCTCAGTCATTCCTTCATGTGGAGGGAATGATTTGTTTGTACAGGATTTTTGGAATGCAGGTACTAGCGGGAAAACACCTGCATAAAGAGATTAGTTAAGAGACGAGCATTCCTTCACTACCACGAGTAGAGAAAGGGAGGGCTGGCTGGGCAGAGATGCTCAGGGCAGCGCAGAACAGTCCGTCTGAGGCGTGTACTGGAAGGAGCTGATGTCGATGCCCCAGCGAGTGAAGGCAGAGCGGGCGAGGTTGAGCTCCTCTTCAGAAAGCACATGACGCCCCAGCACCCACGCCTGGTCCATGTATCCCAACCCGAGGAAGTCAACACACGAATAGACAGAGGTGTAGGTCTCATAGTCTGTCTCCAGCACGTCGTAAGCACCCACGAAGGGAACTGTAAAGGAAGGGTATGGCGGGTGAGAGAGAGCTAATGAAGGTGAAGTGTTGAGCTTGAAGTCGGACAAAGTGGATGAAAACATGACCAGGAAAGATTTGAAAACTACATATGGTGAAGGAACGAGGTGAGACGAAGAAATGAGAGGGAAGCCGCATGAAGCTTTTGAAGAGCACGCAATGCGATGATGCCTCACAGGTGCAGGAGCAAAGTGGAGCACAATAACCACGTGTCTCTCGCTGACTTACGTAACTGCGTACTCCCCCCCCCCTTTCTTATTACATTGACCTCACTAATGCCGTGCAGCATTCTGGTACTCAGTACATATTCAGTTGATGTAATACAGGTTTACTTCACTCACTAACCATGCGCAAAACACAGGATGTTTTACCTTCGTGTAAAGGACGCCGACCAATGACGTAAAAATAATAAGACAACAGAGCCTGACGGGCTCCGTCCACCAGTGACGGGTTTGCACTCGGGCACTTTCTGTTGCCACATCAGTGCCCCTGATTTTTATGCCTCGATCTAACGTCACCAACTATCTATAGTGATGTGCTTACACTGTTCGCCAATCGGACACTGCTCAGTAGTGTAAACACGACTTCTCGTGTGTCTGCTTTGCGTTGTCCCTCGCCACACTTACCGCCATCCAGGTGAAGGGCGAGGGAGCCGGGCACGTCTGTCAGCTCCACGTAGCCGTAGATTTCCGTGAAGGTGCCGTCAGCCTCTAGTCCCGCGTTGTGCACGCCGACCGTCCCGTCCCCTGCAGGAAACACGCACAAGGGAAACAGACTATAGTATTCTAGTGTACGAGTGTGCGTGTGAGTGTATTCTCTGAAGGGATGTGCATGTTCTTCACTTGATTTAATCTGCGAATATCACTTAAATAAGATTACGACATATGACAGAAGACAGGCAGGTGTATTAAGGGATCTACAGTGTTGCCGCCATGCACAGGCAGACTCACCATTGTCTGAATACTCGGCGAAGTTACAGGTCTGACCTTCCTGATCCTTTGTGGGGAATCGGGCATTTTCCAACCATTTTCCCAGGTACTGAAGAGAGAGAGAGAGAGAGAGAGAGAGAGAGAGAAAGAAAGAGAGAGAGAGAGAGGGAGAGAGAATCATTATTAGGGAAGTTGCAAGACATTTTGAGATTATTTTCAAACGGGTTTTGGTGTAGATACCCTAAGAACGCACCTCGCCATGAGTCAAGAGCTGCACACAAAAGCACGTGTGCGTCAACACTTACCGGCCCCACCTCGAAGTCTGTCTTAGAGGTGAACTCTGGGCACTTGCCGGGCTTGAATCCCTGGCCGAAACAAAGGCCGAAGCCGGCCATGCACAGCAGCAGTACTCGCAGCATCGCGCTCAAGCAGCAGTGTATTTTTTATATATGGGATTCGAGGATGCTTGTCTTTTTCAGGGCAACAGTGGCTTCTGCCTTGTAGGGGGAATGACGATATATATAAGCCGTGGTTTTCTTAGGTAACGTGAGGCGTTGTGTAAGGCTTTAGATGGCGTGGATTTCTGGTGCACTTGACTGTGGGAATCGCGTCAGGTGAATATCTGAGGATGAAATGTTACTCACGCACACTCAAAACTCGTGGCGTTGGTTGAGGTATAGTGTTAGGGTTAGATAAGATTGCTTGGTCATTGCTTATTTTTCCACATGGGTTCAGACCTGAATATGTTAGTTATGCATGACAAGGAATAGTTAGGGAGTAAGTACGACCACTGGCTGCCGTTCAAATGCTAGGCATATTTTGGAACGCTGTGGGTTCTCATGACTGTATCTAAAGCACGCTGAAGTAATTAATCAGGCTATCATGAGTGTTTCTTCACACTGATGAATCCTAGCGAAAAAATCACGGGAATTATTAAAATCTTCTTGAATGTTCATTACTTTCCACTAGATTTTGTCATAAAAGCGATTAAGACAGACGCTTAAATATCTGAAAATTCGTTCCTGCATTTTCTCGGATAAATGACGCAGAAGCTGACTATTGACGCGCAGATATTTTAGGGCAAGTCATGACTGCCCAATCTAATCATTCCGTTTGTGTAGTGGTGACGTAACTAGACGGTTGTTGGTACTAATGGTCTTTATATCAATGTGATTATATACATAGGCAGTGAGAAGTGGAGGTGGCCAGCAGGATGCCTATGTGTGCCCAGTTGCATCAAGTTGCCTTATGTTCCATTCATTCCACTCTACGCAACATAACTCCCATTAAAAATTTATCTTCACTGTATAAGAAGACACGTGATAGTGAAGAACACAAACGTATGATAATAAGAAGCAGGAATGTTGGTATGCGAGGATGATCTTCAGCCTCTGTAAGACACGCGCCGCTGCTTATGAATGGAACCAAGTGCAGGTGAGAGATTTCAGAAGACGGTTGGCTCAGAGTACGAATTTTCTTGTGAATACTCTTACCACAAAAAAATATGAGATGGTATGAATGGATCCATAGCCTGCCAACTGGCAGTGCAGGATCAGGCACATAGCAAGATAGCAGAGTAGTAAACCTTCACCCAGCTGCAGCAATCTGTGCCCTGATTGGCTCCACTGATGCCAATGTTGTCAGTGCCATGCAGTATGTCACGCTGAACAGTGCAAGCGATCTCCAGGTCCATTTTGAAGAAAATGTATTTATAATATTAATATAGACTTAGTTTAGGAACTTTTCTTATCATCTCGTGAATCTATTCATACAGGTAGAAGTACATACAATAATGGCCATGGTACGAGTAAGAAAGGAAAGCACAACAGCTGTCATGATGAGGTAAATTTACCTGCCATGAGTGAATGCCTTTTTAGCCCACCAGCTCCTGTGCGCGCAGCATAACTGCACAGTGCCACGGTGGCCTTCCCTACTGTTGATAGTGGTGATGTAAACATACAACTGGTAACAGAAGTCTTTAATTAGAAATTTCTCTGCAACAAATTCTAGCAATACACAGACTAAAAGTTTTCAGTGAACACACCCCGCCAAAGATATAAGTACTTCACGAAAAGTGGTAAACGTTTCTTCCACAGACTGATGCCTCCGTCTGTTTGATTCAACGAAATTTTTTTTTTTATCATGAGTAGAGCTAGATGTGAATGTGAGCCCAGTTTTGTTTTGTTTTTATCATTATCTGTATCGGGGAAATTGCTGTATTTCGTTGTGGGTCAGTGCGTAACTTCAATTTTAGTACTTTTTATTTTTGTTAGTTACAATCATTTGTCAATTCAGTACTGAATTGTATACCCATAAATAGATAAAATTCTTGATAATTTCATAAGAGTAGCTGCTCCGCTTCCCTCCCTCCCTGGTCAGGCAATGTCTGTCCAAGTCTGGATGACTGCGTGGTCAGTTGGTATGGGGAAGCACGATCCTCTATTCCCCAGTCTCCTCAGTCTCCCAGTCACTTTTCACGCATGGGCAGTCTGGTGTTCCTTGTAGGTCGGTGTACAGTGCAAGGAGAAGCAAACTTATATTCATGTAGAAACATTCATTGCTGCATAATCAGTTTGAATCACGAGGAGAGAAGAGGAACAAGATGGTGGGAGATGCTCAGGGCAGCGCAGAACAGTCAGTCTGAGGCGTGTACTCGAAGGAGCTGATGTCAATGCCCCAGCGAGTGAAGGCAGAGAGGGCGATGTTGAGCTCTTCTTCAGAAAGCATATGACGCCCTAGCACCCACGCCTGGTCCATGTGACGCAGCCCGATCAGGTTGAGGCAGGAATACACGGCGGAGTAGGTCTCGTAGTCTGTCTCCAGCACGTCGTAAGCACCCACGAAGGGAACTAAGAAAATAGGAGAAGGGATTAAACACACACACACACACACAAGCATGGTGGTGCCACGAAAATTTAGGTCAACGAGAAGAAGAAGAAGAAAAAAAAAAAGGATGGTGCAGTTACAGAACAAAGACACGTATAGCCTGCCATGTGTTTATTCTAATAGGTAGAAGAGAACTACACATATGAATACAAGAGGTCAGTGTTAATAATAATACTTCTCGTACTCTGAACCATTATGTGTCTAGTGAGGGAGAGAGATGGACGAAATAAGAGTAGGGTAAGATTTAGGTGAAGTCTTACCTGAAGTGGGTCACAGGAAGGAGAAACTAAAAATTACATATGGTGAAGGAACGAGCAAGGCAAAAGGATCAGAGGGAAGCCGCGGGAGAATTTTAAACTATAATACGATGATGCCTCACAGGTGCAGGGAAAGGTGGTCAAGAGCAGCCACGTATCTCTTGCCGACTTGCTGGCCGCACTGATCCATTGCAACATTCTAGCGAGTTTTCACCGGATATTATAGACGAGACTCCCAACCCTATGGCGTATACTTTTCCTTAGTCATCAGTGTTTAGCATAATAGAAAAGGTATTTGAATCGCTAGCTGCGTGTAAGTTTATTTATTTATTTATTATTATTATTATTATACTAATATTATTGTTATTATTATTATTATCATCATCATCATCATCGTCATTATCATCATCATCATCATCATCATTATCATTATCTACTACTACTACTACTACTACGACTGCTACTACGACTTCTACTACGACTGCTACTACTACTACTACTACTACTACTACTAATGCTACTGTTACTGCTACTGCTACTACTACTACTACTACTACTACTACTACTACTACTAGGCGATTACTACTACTGCTACAACAACAACAGCAACAACAACAACAACAACAACAACAACAACAACAACAACAACAACAACAACTACTACTACTACTACTACTACTACTACTACTACTACTACTACTACTACTACTACTACGACTCTTACCACCACCACCACCACTACCATTAGTTACATGTGTAATGAAGACGGCGAGAGACGAAGGCAACGTTTAACTGCTACTCGAGAGAGGTTAAGAAGGAAAGTGTAGGTCAGTTAGAAAAATCAAGCAGTTTCCGTTTGGATGAAATTGGAGTATACTAACCTGTAAGTATGCGAGTATCCTGAGGTGTTGCTTATGCTGCTATCACATTTTAACTACTTTTCTGAGCGAGTGGTTTGTGGTGACTGGTTTATAGTGCTCTGCTGTCCCTCGCCACACTTACCGCCGTCCAGGTGAAGGGCGAGGGATCCGGGTACGTCTGTCAGCTCCACGTAGCCGAAGATTTCCGAGAACGTGCCGTCAGCCTCCAGTCCAGCGTTGTGCACGCCGACCGTTCCGTCCCCTGCAGGACACGCACGCACAAATAAGCGACTATATATAGATAGCTTCGTTAATTTTCTTTCGACGCGATGGGGGTTGTGATGCATATTTTGGAATGAGTCTTTCTTATCTCTGAATTCAGGTTTAATTAAACCTATTAGGTGTATTTTTTTCTTTGTTTATTTTTATTCTTTTTTTTTTTCTGTGATCTCGGGGATGTGAAATTTTTGTTTTGACTTTTATGCATATTGTCTTGTCTTATTACCTAAGCAGTGTGTAATTTGAGACGTTCGTGCTTATTGGTGACATGTGACTATCTGGTGATGTTTATATAGTGTGTGTGTGTGTGTGTGTGTGTGTGTGTGTGTGTGTGTGTGTTTTCGTTACTGCTGTAATCGTATGAAGGTTAGCAGGTACTTCTGAAGGGAGGGGGACAGTGTTAGCAGCACAGACTCACCTCTGTCTGAATACTCGGCATAGTTGCAGGTCTGATTTATCTGGTACGAGGTGGGGAATCGTGCGTTTTCCAACCATTTCCCCAAGTACTGCAGAAAGATTCCTCGTTATGATAATCTCGATCACCGGCAGCGACTTGAAAATTTTTGTCACCTTTCATTATTGATGAATTACAATACAGAGTTTATTGTCAGTGAAATTCAAGTTATATAGTGAAGATTATTTCTTACTAACGAATAATTTGAGTCATTTGTAAGTATAGAATAATGCTCCTCTTGACACTCGACACGAGTCAAAAGTGTTTCTGCGTCAACACTTACCGGTTCCACCTCGAAGTCTGTTTTGGGGATGAACTCTGGACACTTGCCGGGCTTGAGCACCTGGCCGAAACAAAGCCCAAAGCCGGCCACGCACAGCAACAGTACTCGCAGCATCGCGTTCAAGCAATAGTGGGTAGTGAGAGTTTGGGATGCGTGCCCGTAAGGAGAATGACGGTATATATATATAAGCCGTGGTGTTCTTGAATAACATGACGGGTTGTGTAAGGCACAGGAAAGCGTATACTCCTGGCACACTTGACTGTGGGAACTGTGTCAGGTGAATGTCCGAAGACGAAAAAAAAAAAAAAATTACGCATGCTCTTCAGTGTTCCTCGTCATTTACCTACTTTAACGATTCAAGTATTTGCGGTATCAAAATACTTCTTGGTGGTGGGTCTCTTTTAGAAGTGAGGGTGAGGGTTTTCTACCATACAATGCTTCACGTGCAATAAGTTGGTGTTGGTCTGGGGAATCGCACTTTTCTTTATGGGAATTCACAGGTGCAGCTTCTCCAGTCAGTGAGATTGATACCCAGCCTGATTTCACACAGGGAGCACATGACCAGCCTGGACGATGGCACAGCGATTTGGTGTCAATAATTGCTGCTCATATGTGTAGTGTTAGTTTTGACACACACACATATATATATATATATATATATATATATATATATATATATATATATATATATATATATATATATATATATATATACTCTAATTACTCACATTTTTTATATTTCAGGATTGATTAAAAAAATTTCTTCAAAGATAAAAGAAAAGGTCTTCAGATAAGTGCTTATAGAGTATTGGCGGTGGATGTGAACTGTTGAGACGGGATGAAGCACGAAGATGTGGTAGTTAAGGTAATGGTAGTAGCAGTGGTGGTAGAGGTAATCATAATAGTAGTAGTGGTGTGGGTGGTAATCAGAGCAGTGTATAAACAATATGCCTTTATTCTTTGGTTACACACATCATGGTCCCATCTGAAGTAATTACAAAACTTTAAATTTCATAGTAAGTCTGGAATAAATCAAAATATTCACTTCATACATTCTGCCTTGCTTTTAACACACACACACACATACACACACACACACACACACACACACACACGCGTAGTGTAGTGGTTAGCACGCTTGACTCACACTCGAGAGGGTCCGGGTTCGAGTCCCGGAGGCGGCGAGGCAAATGTGTAGCCCCTGTTCACCTAGTAGTAAATAGGTATGGGATGTAACTCGAGGGGTTGTGGCCTCGCTTTCCCGGTGTGTGGAGTGTGTTGTGGTCTCAGTCCTACCCAAAGATCGGTCTATGAGCTCTGAGCTCGCTCCGTTATGGGGAAGACTGGCTGGGTGACCAGCAGGCGACCGAGATGAATTACACACACACAATTCAAGATCACCAACTAGAGACAAGAGAAAGCAGATAACAATTAACACCTCTGCTTAGTATCTCTTGGCAAACATGAAAGAAAAGATCAAATGGTCATCTTGTAATCTCTTTAGTTGTGATCAGTAGTGGCTTAACATGCTGCACTCTTCCCACTGTGTCTTGAGGTCACTAATTGTCAGTTTCCTCGGCTTATAATTTGTTTGTAATCTTGATTCTGCATAGAGATTGTCAGTATATATAAAGTGCAGAAAGCTAGCAGGAGCAATAACACAGTGGAAGGAGTGGGAGACATTATTCAACTTCTAACCACAACTGTACATATTTAAATGACTTTCATCAATTGTCCATTATCATCTGACAAATAATTGTGCTAGTCAGAGGTAGTGACATTTATAGATAAGCAACTGTTTTCCATTAATAACTAATGTTTATGTTGTAAAGGACAGGTTAGGTTCATCCTGTTACTAAATTTACTGATCTCACTAATTTCCACATTCCACAGAAAGGCCACACTTGTGTATACTTGTATATCACATGTTAAGAAGCTTCTTTCTCTTTTGCCTATTTTTCTTTTTATCAGACAATGCAAAGACTGTCACTGCCACAGTACAACAGTTGTAGTGTGATGATTTAGTAATCAGCTGTTATATTCAAGGATGATTATCTCAAATAGAAGATGGGAGACGCAACGGCATTTTGGATGTGCAGCGTAACTTCTTGAACTTTAGAACGACCCACACTAGATTGTACTACAATCACTCTTCCTCCATTATGCCTCCATGCAGATCATCAGATATAAATCAGAAGTTCATCTATGCTACACTAGCCAGTGAGATACTTCCTTCCATAGAACAATGCCTTTTTCTCAAATGCTGCTGATTTGATGGGACTGTTTGGCACATAGAAGGGATTCATTGAGTGCTGAAAGGTTAAGAAAAGTAGAAATTAATTAAGAAACTTAGAAAAAGTATCAATAGCAATCTTTCCTTTATGCAGGTCAAATTTAAATATAAATGTCTTTTTACAACAGTTTTAAACATAAATTGAACTATTTCATTTCCTTGACTTAGTTAATTGTAATAAACAACCACACAAACACCTGTGAATGAATGAATGCATGAATGAGTAGCAAGGACTGGCCTTGTGCACCAGCTTCATCTCAGGTGGTAAGAGCATCAAAACACTACTAATGCTATCCATTTCACAGGGACTGTCTGCTGGTGTGCAGACTGAACTGACAATGTAGCAGTGGACACATGGCTTCATAACAACTAGAAACACTACACCCACCTTGATGTAGGTCTCGTACATCTCCATGAAGAAGTTTTTGATGCCATCATCATTTTTTACATCATGGAGGCAGATAAGTCTTATCCTTCCAGCCGTCACAAATGCAGACACGTACCTTATCAAGAAAAACAAAGGTTAGATGACACTACAGTACCTCGCCATAATAGACACTTCAGAGATGAGGGGATGTCCGTTACTGTTAATTGTTAGTTACTGAGAGAGAGATTTGTCTGTGAGGTCCTTAACTGCTTCCCCTTTTTTTGGGTAATTTATTTTTTTTTAATAATGTTAAAAAATATTTTGAACATTCAAACCACTATTCTGAAGTAAGAGAGTTAATTATAAAAGATGTTCACTTGATCTAAAATAATGTAAAAATATTTTGAGCATTCAAACCACAGTTCTGAAATAAGAGAGTTAATTATTAAAGAGGTTCACTTGATCTAACACTTCTTACATATGCAGTCTCACTATGGACTATCATCCTGCTGCAAGCCAGCCACATAGCCACCCTCACAGTCAATCCAAGGCAGTAATTTACAATGTGAACAAGTACTTATTAAGAGAGAGAGAGAGAGAGAGAGAGAGAGAGAGAGAGAGAGAGAGAGAGAGAGAGAGAGAGAGAGAGAGAGAGAGAGAGAGAGAGAGAGAGAGAGAGAGAGAGAGAGAGAGAGAGAGAGAGAGAGAGCCCTCCTCTCCTTTCTCTCTCTCTCTCAGCAAATTCTGTTACCAGTAGGTACCACTGCATTCCTATTGTGTAAGCTCCTCTTCTCTTCCCTATTACTTTCTGTATCATCATTTTCATTCCAAAGCTGGATGCTGTGTCTAGGTGCGTAATGACTTGACTTGCATTATTACCCACACCCTTGAATCTTCCGAGTTTCCTAACATCTAGCTATGACTAAAGTCACTCTGAAACTAAATTTATCTTTGCTGTATACCTCTTACCATATTCCTATGACTACTAAACTTTCAAAGTGGATCATATGTGGTCTCTGTCCTTTGCAGATATCTCCATTCTCAAAGACTCCAAAGCTCAACACCAGCTTTGGCTTTTCTCTCTCTTCACTGACCATCCTGGTGAGCTACCCTTTAACTTGTAGTCTAAGTGAGAGGTATACAGCACAGATAAATATGGTTTGAGAGCAGAGTAATCATACCCAGATGGTAGGAAACTAAGGTCATAATGCACAGATGCAGTACGCAGGTTTGGAATTAAAATGAGGAAAGAGAGAGAAAGTAAGAAGGAACAGAAAAGGTGCTACTATTAGTTGCTTCACACACCTGTGTTTCAGTGAGGAAAAGATGATAAGATTTAGTAAAGAAAAGGTGGTGTTCTACAGATTAAAAATTAGATCTAGGACTTATGAATGTTACAGAAGCTGATGAAGAAAAGTTGAGAGGAGTGTCAAGACATTAAATTAAGGATTGATACCATGAGAGGAGTCTGACCTGGAGACATTTATGGTCCCCTCTACCCAGAAAGGGACACCACTCCGAGGCTCTTGGCTGGTCTCCATCTTACATAAAAAAGTCTCACCATTCATTGAATTTGTCCACCAGGCGGAGGTACATATTGGTGGTGGTCCACATGCTCTCGTCTACAAGGTCCAGCGCAGCATGAGCAATGAACTGGTTGAGGTGGCGATGGTCCTCCTTCTATGGAGTGAAAATGACACAGTAAGTGGAAAGCAAATTACATCAGATGCACAACACAAGTAAGGCTTAGTTTTATTAATGAGACAAAATTTATGTACATAAAGTTCATTTCTTCCCCTCTCTAATAACCCCTAAATCATTCACAATTGTTTTCCTTCCTGCTGTTGTTCACCTTGGGCTCCTTATTGGTGGGCACAAACTCCATCTCAAACATTGGGTTGTCTTGATGCCCCACAATGGCAAAGTAGTAATTCCCAGACACTGCCATGTTCACTCAGACCTGCAGGGAAAACAATAATCTATTCATTTATGAAGGGAAAGTGTAAAGAACACATCAAGTATGTCCATCAATTCAGATACTGATACGCTACACTTGGAAGACTTACTGAATAAAGCAACTACGCATATAATTGTGCAATGTCCACTGCTCTTGTTTTTTTACGTAATATCAGTATTGTGAAACCAAACCCAAACTAAACATTTATGTAAAAATTTTATCCAACAAGAGAAATTTACCTTCAGAAACCAAGGAATCATTCTGGAAGAAATAAAAACAATGGAATGTATAAGTCATCTTTATTTATGATTTTTGTTCAGTGTTATTTTGATATTCTGCAGGAACGCGACTCTCCTGAGGCGACACAATAGGTACCACCAATGCTTCCTTCACAGCAAATAGGTCAGTGTCTGCCAAGGGTACAGCTTGAGTGATTCAACTAATTAAAAAATATCAGATGAGAGGCGCATTCTTCTCCCAAGATTTATTACATTGTTCACAACAATTCCTTCAATTCAACACGAATGGAATCTTGCACATTTACAGCTCAACGAACTGGTTTGTGCATTAAGAATGTAAACATCAACGCAGCAATTATAAAACTAGACTTAGGAGTGTAACAGCATCTTTCTGGAAATGCTCGGCCATATCCTGCCTCGGCCCCATGCTGGCAGTAGTTCAAAGAGCACCCGAGTCACTAGGCACAGAGGGTTAAGTATTCTCCTGCCCACCACAGTACCTTCCTCAGGCTGCCTCAAAGCATGACAACTCATTCCTCTGTCCATTACAAATGTAAACTGCTCCAAGTGGCACTGGAAACAACACTATGTACTGGATTTGCTAGCATACATGTAAGACATTTCCTATCTTACATACTTTTTAGAAAATAATAATCATTATAGGTACACAGTTGAAAGGTGAACTGTTATAATTTGTTTCCAGGTAAAAATATTTGCATTCAATATGCCATCATATTCAGTACATAGTTCCTTGTCAGATACCTTGTAGAAACACTAAAACTCCACACAAATCTACTGCAAAGATCTTACATATGCAGGAGGAATAAATAAGAATGACCTGACAAACAAAATGATCTAAGTACATGATGCAACATATATTAATTTTGTACTTCTATTAAGATGATCCTCCATCCTATCAAGCAAAACCATGTACTGAGTCCCATTTCAGACAGACTTTCACTTCCATTTATGCCAAGTCACATATACAATTGACAACTAAAATGTGTCCCACAGCTGCACTCTGCATTGATGAGAGAAAGCCTCCATGAGACACGCTGGCCTTGTGTATGTGACCTTGATGACTGGACAATGAAAGCTGTCATGAGGGTTTTGCTACATGATGAACATTACTTCTACAGCAGCTAATAGTTGTCATGGACCCTGGTATCAAGGCACTGGTGGGGGAGTAATGATGCTGGTTAATTCTGTTTTATAGATGGCTCATCACCCGAAGGAGGTTTGTCACCACTGACTTACTCCACTGAAGCAATTTTATGATAAAAACTTCATTGCTACAGAATCTACAATTACCTTCCATTATATCTAGTGTCATCATCTCTTCCAGCAGTTACTACATTTTCTACAATGTACTATGCAGCACTAACACATGTAAAAATTTCCATGTGCACTTCCAAAAACAAAAATTAAATTGTATTCTTCAAATGAAAGCAAAGTTTCATAAAATAATGTGAATAGTATGCAATAAAAGATTACAACTGCTGGCTGAGAACTTTCAAACCTAAGACATGAAGAATGACTCAAGAAAGACAACCCATCAATATGTTTAACAAGAATCTCCAAGGAAGCGAGTGACTATCATACCCTGGATTTCATGAGCACCAACACTCTTGGGGGAGCAACACACAAACCTTAATCAGAAACACACCCACATCAACTTGACCTAAGATCAACCTGGCAATCTGCACCAATTCATAGGAACTAACTAGGCCTGAAAAATGGGATCACGAAGCAGGATAAACTGACAGTCCACCAGCCAGCCAGCATGTACGCCAGCTGGGAAAGGTAAACTGACAAGCCTTGCTGGGTAGCACGTTCCTTCTCATGAGAGTAATAAATAATAAAACACTGAATTACAGAAATGTCTTACCACCTAACCCAGAGCCCCAGACTAGATAACCACCCCTGTCTCCCTTTGTTACTACCTTCAACTGCCACCATCTAACCCAGCCCCAGAAAAAAAATAAAAAATAAATAAATAAAAAAAAAACAAATAAAAAAGCTACTGTGGCACAAACAGCACAAAAAGTGAGCGTTACACTGGGGGACACAACAAAAGGCAACATGTAAATACGGGCAAGTATTAGTGCAGAGAGAGAGAGAGAGAGAGAGAGAGAGAGAGAGAGAGAGAGAGAGAGAGAGAGAGAGAGAGAGAGAGAGAGAGAGAGAGAGAGAGAGAGAGAGAGAGAGAGAGAGAGAGAGAGAGAGATAATAATTACACCAAGCTCACTAATGAGGGAGGAGGTGGCAGGGCAAGCCAAGACAGTGCACTCCACGGTGCAAAGACTGGCGTGGCGGCGGTGGCTTGATTCCACCGTTAGCTTTCACTACTCACCCTGTGGCTGGAAATTGCTAAATTATCCATCATACTAAAACTTTGTGTCAAGAAAAGCAAAGTAAACAGCATGGCCCCACATGATGCAGAAGCCCACGGCACCACCCTCAATACGACACCCTGCAGGCTCTCAAGGCCCGTGACACACACAGGCCACACATATAAGTAAATGAAAGGCATTGTAAAATTAACATTAATCATGGAACTAACTCAAAACTAGGCATGAGGTCAGCAAATCACAAAACTTACCACAACTTGGTACCACATTAAATACATATTAGGAAAAACACCTTATCAAGGTTTAAAACATTAGCCTCTTACCACCAACTCAGTGTACTATTATGTTGGTAAATATAAACATCACAAATCATTACTGCCAGACTGACAGACTACCTTTACACGTCCTGCACCAGAGGTTCTTAATCTTGTTCCCTAGAAATGACTGACTTATAAATGCAGATCTGACTGCAAACCATCAAAGAATTCAAGGTACTCGTACTTTTGATCATTGTAGTCAAACTTTTACCCCAGTCCACCAAGTCTCTCACAACTGGGTTTGATCCTTTCAGCCATCTACTGCACACTGCATGGTGGCTCTAGCAGAGTCCACAGGTGTCTGCAATCTCAGTATGACCTTAATTTCATGATAATCACTGCAAGTCAGCAGAAAAAAAAAATGGAGATGGAATACAGTGAATATCTACTAAAGTATTAACAGACTGCAGTGTAAATCTGATGTCAAAGCATCCAGCAGCATTCTGGCAATAATGACACAGGTTAATACTTTCTTATCCAACCCAGAAGTCCATAACCAACTTCAATCACAATTCAAAACACACACTCCTATTATGCATCAGGCAGAAAATCTATGTAAAATAAATTAAGAAGCACATATACAACATCTTAAATCATAATGTACTGTTAACACAGTCAGCAATGGTCTTCATCAATGGTGTACATATAAATAACATTTTTGTATGTCTGAGGACTTAAAAATCTTTTAAAATAGAATGCATCTGACTCCTTATCAAGTATTATGCATTGCAATATATATATAGTATATACATATACATATTACCTTTAAATAGTAACCACAAAATAGCCTCTGTAAAAATAGGTAAACTTGAACGCACCAGGCCAGGCAGCCCAGTTGAGGCCAAGACCCACGCCAGACAGGAGATAGTAAAACATGTTGTACCTGAACACACAACCATTGGGGTCCACGTGACACAACACCAAGAGGGACCAACAACCTTGGGAGTTACATAAAATAACCAGAGCAGAGAGAAGGAAGAAAGGTACCGAAGAGCGAGAAACAACCACTGCGGGTCCCTGTCTTAAAGAGTAGCCAATCATCACAAACTCACAACCTGTCGTTTTGACCCTGGCCCTTCAGAGCACCAGCTAATCAATATCACCGTTAGTAGCACCAGCGAGGTTGAGGGCCCCACCGCCACCGCTGCCACCACCCTCCCGGCCTGAACGCAGCAGTTTCAGCCGTAGGTTCCAATACTGGCACTGGAAGGTGTGCGCCTGTAACTCCTTCTCCAACAGTCGCATCCGCAGCTCATGCTCGCGCTGTTCCAGCTGGAGGCGCTGCGTCACCAACCGAGAGCTGAGCAGCCGCTCTTCACTCTCTGCCTCACCCAGCACTGGGGAGGCTGGCTGCTCTGGGCCGGGAGCTGTGCTGTGTCCCCTGGCCTTGGAGGAAAGTCCATTGGACTTCCTGCTAGAGCGCATGCTGGAGCCCTTGGCTGTGCTGTGCTGGTGCTTGGAAGGCACCATCTTTTTGAGGCTGGGCATGGGCTTGAGAGCAGCCTGGACGGGTGAGGTACCCGGGGAGGCAGATTCCTGACTGGAGTTCCCCAGTGCACCTGATGGGTTAGGTATGTTGGTAATGGAGAGGCAGGAGGCCAGACCCTTGGGTAGGATAGGAATTTCCTGTGACGAAACATTAACGGAAGCAGTAGCTGACTGTCCCTTTTTCTTCACGTGCATGACTTTAGTGCATGACGGAATGCTGTATGGGAAGTTGTTACTATTGTTATTGATGCTGCTGCTACTCTTGCTGGCTGAACCACTACTACTTTTGCTGGCTTTCTTTCCTGGAGAACGCTTGTGTGCAGCAGCCAGCAGAAGGCTGGACAGTTTTGGGGACTCCTGCCGTGCCTTTTTGAGAGCTGGCTCTCTCTCTTCCTCCCCAGCAGGTTCACCACACTGCCAGACATCCTCAGTCACTGCCTCATAATCTGTGTGAGGGAAAGATGGAATTCAGTTTCAGGACACTAACTTACTTACATCTTAATAAAAAACAACTCTGTTCCCCTGAAGAAGCCCAAAGCAAAACTGGTCTGGAATAAGCTCAACTCCTCTCACTCCTCCACTAATATATACTTTACTGAGATGCTCAATTCAGAATGCATAAAAAAATCACAAAATCAGTCCAGCACATCTTTCTAATCTAGACTGGAATGAAGAGATGAGCCTTCATCATACTCATCACTTTGGACAAAGGTGCTAAACATCTGCATCACCCAACAATGACCACCACAGCAAAGCCAAGCTTCACTGTCACTTGATTCTCTCACTTACTTTATAAACTGTATTTTGAAACACTGAGAAATACAGTATATACACATACTAGTCCTCTATCTGCTGACCTATCATTAAAAAAAAAATGGCTGTTGTGCAGATAATAAGTGGTGGGCAAGAATTAACACTAAAATCAAATATTGTTGAATCCACCTTATTAAATCCAGAACTGAATCCAATTTAAAAGGATTCAAGTCTCCCACTGCTGCCAATATGACAGATGACGGTCTGTCACACTGGTATTGATCACAGAGAGCTAGAGATTAAACTACAGAGAGACCAACTTCCATCTCTCACCTGCCAGGCCAGAGCATGAAGCCAATGCTTCTACCCATCACTAGCTAGAGGAAATTACTGTGAATCGACATAGCCACTCATTCCTGTTAGCCTATCATCAAACTACTGTGATGACATAAAGCAAAACTACTGCATTAAAGCAATAGGATGGTAGTTTGAGGGATAAGAATGGTCACCCTTTTTAGGAACAAGTTTAATGTTGGCAAACTTCAAGCAAGAAGAAAAGGTAGATGTAGATAGACAGAGTTGGAAGAGTTTGATGAGGTAGGCAAGGTGCAAGCATGGAGGTACAGTTTTTGAAAACAACATCCATAAGCCTTCTGAGGGTTTACACCAGCGAGAGCATGGAAAACATCATTGCGATGAATTCTACTAGATAGCATGAGTAAGTCAGAATGAGGAGCATTCTAATGGGTAGCAAGAAATGAGATTTTACTATGAGAAATAAGGTAACAACGTCATATTAATTTCTTAGCCTTGCCAGTTAGGTTAGGCTAAGTTAATCTACAAGTTACATCAGTTAGGTTAAAAACAAATATCTACCCTGTACCAATTGATGTGACATAAGACAAGACATGCAGCAGCAGCAGCAGTGGCACTCACCTGAGGCAAAGTGGAAGGTTTCCTGGTCCGGCGGCTCCATCTTGATGCCCGATTCACCCTCGTCCTCCGCCTTCATCTCCGTCTTGAACATTTCCTTCTCGGCCTGCTTGGCACGATACTTCATATTATCCCAGCACTTGCGTAGCTCCTTCTCCGTGCGTACCATGATGTTCTCTGTGCTGTTGTACTCCTCCACGATCTGCTGCCACACATTTTGCTTCTCCAGGTAAATCTCTCTTGTTCTGCTCCGTGTGTCCACAATGTTGCGGTACTTGTTGATGATTCCCACCAGCACTGAGCGCTCTGCCTCAGTGAAGATGTTTCGGTGAGTCAGCACCCCATTTGACATGTTCTTCAGCACTGGGTAGGCATAGTTGGTCGGCTCCACTGTAGTGATCACCTCCAGGGGAAGGTCGGCCAACGGGTATGCCTCACCCTCCATGGAGTAGCCTCCACCCCCACTATTGTACTCCCTCCCTTGGCCCTCCTCAGTATCATCACCACCGCCACCACTGTTCCTTGCATCCCCAGGGTCAGACTTGGCAGAGTGCTCAGAGTCATCCTCGCCACTGCCATCACTGTCTGAGGAAGAGGAGTCCTCGGCCTCTCCCTTGCTGTGTTCCTCCTGCTCTTCCTCTGACTCTCTCCCGTTCTCCACAGTATCTCCGTGCTTGCTCTCACCCTCACTGTCCTCGCTGCCCGAGGGCGAGGACGACCGCTCGGCCCCGGGCTCCTCCATACTCCACACGAGGTTCACCTCACAAGGCCTCAACCCTCAGGCCTCCACCTGGCACTGGCTGCCGCTCGAGCCTCCTCTGGCGCCAGCTGGGGAGGGCCGCGGGCGGTCTTGCCTCATCCTGAGGCGGGACTTTCCTTATCCTTGACCCGAAGGACTTGCCCCTCGAAGGGACCTGCAGCACAACAAGCCACACACACTCAGGCAGCTCGGGGGGAGGATAACTCGCAGGAAATATCCTTAACAATGTTTGTGGCGGGGCAGGAGGGCACAGGGGAAGAGTGGAGGGGTGCAGGTGTCACTTAATATGGCGCTGGGTGAAAGGAAAGTGTGGCGCCTCGTCCTCATTGGTCGAGGAGCAGCTCGAGGGAGCCGCCAGCCAATCAGCGCCAAGGACCTCCCACTCGACCCGGGATCTTAACACCATTTTTCCCGTTGCTACGCTCTACACACAGGACTTTGCACCACACCGACAACTCTGTAGGACCATTTCGTCGTTATAAAATAAGTGAACCACCTACCAGGGACACAGAGGGGGTAATTAGGGCGAAAGATATGATCCGTGTCAGCTTTCTCCGATTATTCTCGGCCTTGGCCCGTGACGTCACTGCCCGGCCCGCAGCCACCGCGCGCAGGCCGCACGGGGTGACATTACCACGCGCCTCAAGTTCCCCTTGTCATCATGCCATGTTACCTTACTCAAACTAACATTTGTATTTTGATAACTGAAAAGTAATAAGTAATAAATATAAGAAGTAATGAATAAAGATATGTCATCAGACTTTTAAGAAAAAGGAAGAAAATCAATAGTTAAAATGTAGGTTCAAATCTACTAACAGGTATTTATTATTATCATTATTATTATTTCACTATATAGAGTACACACAATTATAAATACAGCCTCTGTATTTTCTCTGAATTTGTTCACCATATTTACCTACCACAACTGTTGCTGTTTGACCTACAAAAGAAATGGCGCGAGATTTCCTGCAGAAATATCAATTATTTCTTACTAGTTACTACGATGATAAATAAAAAGACTACTATCCTTTGGTTACACACACGCACACACTCCAATCCTGAAGCCTCTTACTGATCGCATGAAGTGTTATGACAGCGGATACATCTGTATTCATGCTTATGAATTATAATTTTTTTTTTTTCCTTTTGCATCCTTCAGGAATCACGCAGAAAGCCTTATAAGGCTTTCTGAATGCCCTGTTGTTATTTAAGGCTTCTAAATTAAGTTATTTCAGCATCAATTATATAAAACTTCCCATGTAATTACTAAGCCCTATTCTTCACTCAGCTGTAGGCTACATCTCTCCCGCCTACATGTACGTATTATACATCCTTAGTCTGCCCTTTACTCCTTTACTAGGATTCTAAACTCAGTGCCAGCTTCAATGAGTTAACTGTATCAAGGTTTCAAAACACTTATCCTATGGCAATGCCTGATACTTTTGTCTTTGTATGGTTCCAGCATCTCAATAGGTTTTTATTATAATTTGGGTTGCCCTTGCTGGCAGCCTTCCTAAAAAAAAAAAAAAAAAAAAAAAAAAAAAAGTAAAAACTGAAAATTACCCAAATTACATGTAATTTTCAATATTAACAGAATTTCATAACTTTTAAGAGAAAAGTTACCAAACTGTCTGAGTGCCCTTAAAAATTGTTGCATCACATCATGGATAATAAATTCAATGTGATGTTTTCAGTCTTCATAGCATCATTTATTAGGATATGTTACTAGTAGCCTACCTGGAAAGAAAAATGCACCGCAAGGCAGAAAAAAACAATAATGCAAGATTCCATTTCTGTGTACAATGATTTCTCTGCAACTCTTGAGAAGTAAATAATTAATTTATATTAAAATTGTTTAATCACATATACTGTATAGGTATTACTTGAGAGAGAGAGAGAGAGAGAGAGAGAGAGAGAGAGAGAGAGAGAGAGAGAGAGAGAGAGAGAGAGAGAGAGAGAGAGAGAGAGAGAGAGAGAGAGATTGTCACATACCCTACTGTAGCGGTAATGACAGTGATGATATCATACAGAGACAGACAACCAAGAGAACAATACTTGAAGTGTGTTATCAGTCAAACATACTGGAAGCACACTGTGTGGCATGTGCTTCCAGTATTGCCGCTGCCATCTGCACCCCACACACAGGACACTCTTCCGCCAATCCACTTGTAGACGCCTCTGCCTGAAACAAAATAATAATTAATTACATTCTGTTTTCACACACACACACACACACACACACACAAAAAAAAAAAAAAAAAAAAAAAAAATCAGTGAGTGCATTTGTCCGTCAGCTTAAGCCTGTTAATATGTCTTAATATATGCTGTGTTTCTGTCTCTGTTGAATTATGCTTTAAATAAGATTACATGTATATGCAAGTTAGTTTCTTGTAATGAAGTGACTGTTTATGTAGCTGTGTACCTCTCCTTTCACAAAATATTGCAAAATCCTTCGTTTTCTACTCAACCTTTGGTAAGACTGAAGAGGAGTATGTAAAACAGCATTCAGGCATATATGATACAGTGAAGACAACTTTTCCCAAGAGATGGCCTACAACATCTACTACTTCTATTTAGGCACATACAACTTCATACCTATTTCTTAGTAAAGATAGAAACAAAATTCAGAAAAATTGTTTAAGAAAGCCAATTTTTGGTGATCAAGCAAGGAGCATTCCCTGATTTTTTTTCTAGTTATGTAAAAAGCATTTACATGATAAAAACAATGAAGTATCTAAGTTAATATGACAAAAGAATAAAAAAATAAAATAAAATAAATAAATAAATAAAAACAATTAATAAATACCTGTGTGCTGCTGCTGGACAAAATGTTAGCATCATCACCACTATCAGAGTCTGAGGATACAGTCGCACAACACGACGCTGCATGTGCCTCAATTTCTTTAGCAGGGAATGATTCTGCAATGTATAACAACTCATGAATAAAATATGTAAACAAAATCTGTCTCAATGCAGAAGAAAATAAGATTCCTAGCTAGGAAAAAAACACTGCAACATTACCTCCATGAATTTTGTCTAAGTGCACTAGTAAACAACAATGATCCCTCCCTTCTTACTGGAACATATGGGACAGTCTACAAGTGACTGCTTCTGATGTGAGGATCTTGACTCCTCCACTTTTCTTGCCATTGTGTTAAACTTGTTACTGGGAGCCGACCCAAGACGGTTTCCCGTCGGTGTGTCCCTGTATGATCTTGAGGCAGATGAGGGGGATTTGTGGAGGAAGAAGCTACTAGAGCCTTTCCCAGAATTTCTGCCTTTGGGGGTAGAGGACAGATCTGATTCTCCTCCACCAATACAGTCAATATCACTGTCATCACTGTCAGAATAAAGATTAGGTTGGGATGAATACTGGAATTCCTTGTTTTCCTTCTTGACTTTTAACTTGTTCAACGGTGTGATCCACTGTCCAATGAGTGACTGTTGCTCCACCTGCTTAGTGACTGTTTTCCTTGGTTTCTTCTTTCTGACTTTTTTAGGTGGTATATCTGTTACATGTGCATCTAATAGTGCCAATGCATTTCTAGATCTAAAGCTGCCTTCTTTTTCTTTGTCTGGAGTTGATGAATTCTTTGAACACTTTGAAATTTGAGTCTCTTCCTTGTCTGTCTCCTGATCTTTGACACTTGAGGGCTTTGCTACATTTCTATATCGTCCAAATTTATATTTTTTAAATACTGAATCAACTTCTTGATTTTCCTCATCTCTTTTCAGTGACCCATTTTCTTGCACTGTCACTTTATTCTTACATTTTGACATGAAACCATTGTCAGGTTGTTCATTTATGTTACTTTCAATGTTGGGGGCTTCCAGTTTTCTTTTTTGTTGAAGTACTTTTGCTGGTACTTCTGTTGTCCTGACCCCTCGTGCTGCCAAGTAACCTGCTGTGTCCTGATTCTCCAAGATCTCCAACCGTCTTGTAACATAATCAACAGCTATGTCTCTGAAGATTTTCCTCTCAGCAACAGTCAGTTGTTTACTTCTTTTCTTTTCAAAGTCTTTACGTACATCTGGAAAGAGGAAGATGCCATCACTGTAAGTTCCTCCACCTCATCATCCTGTACAGTGAGCTATCAGGCACCATAAGGCAGCTCAAAGCCAGTAAACTTTGGGTCATGCCTCTGTGTACTCTCACAATATTATCATAAACTTCAAGTGTATACATCCTACATCTGAAATAGGCAATAGGAAAATAACAAAAAACTTTTACCAATGTTTCATTAGTATACCTAAGATCATCAAGTGATCAATTTGATTGGCAGACAACTTTAAGGAGATCAAGTAGTCCAGGCTTTCACATTCCAGGTCAGACTTCTTTGTCACACTTTCCTGATGAGCTGAAAGGTGACCAGGTAAGTGTTAGAACATTCAATTCTCATTCCATCATGAGACAGTATACAACTTGTCCAATAACCCAAATAAATGTGTATATCTTGAGGAGTGAGAATATAACTATGGTCAATTAAGAATGGTATAGATAAGTCAAATAGCATTAAGTGACAGAGAAGAACATTGCGTCCACTGACTTGGTATCTTAGCAGCACGAGCCAGCAGCTGGCCACCACGAGACAAGGGACTGTTGGGAGTGTGGTTATTGCTTACTTCTGTTCTTCTGTTGGAATGCCAACTTGTCTCTAGCAGCTTAATTCTAAGTAAAAATACAAAAAATAAACATTTAGCTATTTAGAAGAGATCTGAAAAATTATCAAATCATCTGACATGATATCTACATTTGATTTTCTTTTTGAAATGTGCACATGGGAAACATTTAAACTTATGGACAGCAAAACAAAATGAAATTTCCTCATTAAGAATCCATTACAATATTTTTTTTCCATAACTATGAGCATTAAAGTCCATTTGGTAAGAGCGAAAAAGACCAATGACAGAGATGACAGCAAATTTCAAAGGTGAGAGTACTACACTGTATTAGAATGGGCCATTTTTTATTAGTTATTTTTTTACCTCTTTTTGTTGCCCTTCACCAATGCCCCTCTTGCATAAGAAAGTGGAAATAGATACAGCCAAACTAATTACAATACAATACTGCCAGTAGATCCATGTACCTGTCTGAGAGCTCTGACTTCTTAGGGTTAGAGAGACTCAGCTTGGCCATGAGTTCACTCTTTTTGTTCAATGTTACCCCAGGACTGAGGTCCACCTGTGGTTTCAGAGTTACCTGGAACAGAGTGTGAGAGTGCAGAGCATAGTAAGAATATTGTATTAGACAGGACATTAATCTAAAATAGAAATACTGTATTTCTTATCTTGTTAATAGTCCACAAATTATAATTAATTCATATCTAATAGTGAAAAGCATCCACTGTATTATTTCTTTACTTACCTCAGACTCTGAGTACATTTTGATCATTGATATCCCAAACTGGCTTGGGGTTCTGAAAGGCTGCATGCACAAAATTCTCACCCTGTCCCATTCTTCATCCCAGGCTGCTTCATCCACATTTTCTGAGGAGATGCATTGTGAACAAATACATGAGTACAACTGAAAACTAGATAAGGAAGAATGAGGCTCAACTCAGAACATTTGAAGGAAAAAGACAAATGAATATAATTATATAATAAAATACAAAAATATATTTTTAGAGAAATGCCACACAGACAGGTGAATACCCAGAGGAAATTCTTAGAGACATAGAAATGGGTATTTGCACAGAAACAAAGGGTACAAAAGTAACAAAAGAAACAAAGAAGATATAGACACCATGGTGGTAAAAGGCCAATGTATGTTGCTGAAACAGAGAACACTGAAGATGTCAAGAAGTGCAAGAAAGAGAAAGACTTGGAAAAAGATTGGAAGAGACCTAGAAGAAAATGTGAATGGATGGATGTTCATTCATCTACCAGGCATATAGTAAGAAGGGTAAGCAAGATTACAGTTCAAATATCTCATTTCATTGTGATTCATTCTATCAAGTGACATAACAGTTGTCCAGTCAAATCTTTTATCTTCCTCCATGAACTTATCAAACTAGGACTGAAGCTGACCTTTGTTGAACATGCGGACAGAGCTCCTATTCTGTCCGGCCATCACTTCTGAACGTGTCATGAAGGTCACTGTGGGAATAAGGGTCACATAGGGTCTGGTGATGGGCCAGGCTGAACGTCCAACCTCCACTCCAATCATCGCACTGCCTGCATTCCCTGCACACCAATAATTCATACAGAAAACATGAGCTACTCTGCTTGTGTAGAGAGAGCCTGTATCTTTTCCATAACATATCAAACAAGTCTAAGAACAGTAAGAATACAGTATTAAAAGAGAGGACAGTGTTACTACTACTTTTCCTCATACTACATTTTTCACTCAGCATCCTCCAAGGCATATTTACCAATGTCTAAGTATAAAATTTTTGTTGACTTTTCGAGCTGTAGATCTGCTTGTATTTTGATGGACCTGTCGCTTTCTAGGTTGAGCCATGGCCCTCGCCCCTCCACCAGGTCCTTCACAGTGTGCTTGGGGTCCTGAACACATGCAGACATAAAATAGTATATATAAAAAAAAGTAATGTAATGAAAATATAAACATTTACAACATCACTGACACACAGTACTAAATTGACTTGGGTCTGATATATTCTTGCTAAAACAGAGCCTCAAGCTAAAAAAAGTCAAATATTGCCTCTCACCTGGTTACTCACCTGGTTAGCCACCCTTAGCTCCCAATAGCTCCCAAACCAGAAAAATACAACAAAGAGTAGGAAAAAGGTAGCTAGGAAAATGGGTACACCAGTCAATTTTAGATGTAGATTACTGGATGATTGTAACAAACTGTGAGTGGACTGGAATGTGTACCCATTGAAACTGTTCAGAAATGCAGGATATATTATTGTGCAGCAAACAGCAGCACATGTGTGTATGTATATTACTCCACAAAGGCGTACAGAATGTCGCCTAAATGACTGTGAAGGGCTGATTTGAAGGATGGCAGCGAGTTTAGAGCAACAACATGGTCAGGCAAAGAACTCCATAAACGGACACACCGGAATGAGAAAAATCGAAATCTAAGATACACTGAACTGTACTGTTGAGCTATTTTAAAATGGTGTCCACGAGTATGTGCATGTGGTGTTGTGATGAATAAATCCTCGGGAGAGATAGGACACTCAGAGTGGAAGATCTTCCAGTACTTTATTATGTTAACACGAGTAAGGCGTCCACGTACAGAGTAGAAGTCAAGAGCTAACAAACGCTCTTTGTAGGACAGTCCAGTCATTCCGTCTATGTGTCGAGTCCACGACCTCTGAACACTTTCTAGCATCTTTAGGTTTCCAAGATAACATGTGTTCCATAGGCATGAACAGTATTCTAGTAGTGGTCTTACATGTGTAATAAAAAGATTTAGCATGAAATTCTGTGATCTACAAATAGTTGCTTTTAGTAAATTTGCTGCCAGACCTGCAGCCTTGTTAACTGTGGTTTTTATGTGCATGTGGAAGCATAAGGAAGTGTCAAACAGTACACCAAGATCCTTGTGGGCATTAACCTTTTGTATATCTGTTCTATTGAATGAGTAAGTGTTATATGGGCCTGTGTCTTGCTCTGGAAAAGTGCCTCTGTTGAATCTCAGTGTGACACACTTATCTATATTTAGTTAGATATGTCAACAACTGTATGGGTGTGCGGCAAGTTACGAATGGGCTGATAAATCTTTAGATCATCAACAAATATTTTGCAATCACTCTTTATGTAAGACATTAAGTGGTTTACAGAGATAATAAAAAGTAAAGGACCGAGAACTGAACCCTGGGGTACTCCACTGGGGATTAACTTGTGACTGCTTGGGACGCCTGCAACAGAGACAGACATTGTTCGCTGAGCGATGAAGTCTTAACACCACAAAAATCAGGTAGCTGCATTACTGCCGCTGCTCTTGTTGTTAACGCTGCAAAGTCTTAATCATAAGATTGCTGCCAACATACTAACATAATTAGAAACTAAACACCCTTTCCTAATTCTACCCTACCCTGGCCTAACCTAACCTAATCAAATTGACAAGTGACGACAATGTGTCACTCTGAGGACAAGACAAATAAAATTCTAGAAATTGCTAGCGGCGTTGTAATACATTTTTTAGGCATATGTACATGGGTGGGGTTGAAAATACTCAATATATAGCTATATATGATAAAATAAATAAGAATTCCACGGCAAGAGAGTAATAATACCGCTTCTTGGGGATAGTAAGGAAGATAAAGGAATAAGATGGAAGCGGTGTTGATCGGACCGGTGTCTTCTTTGGTGTGACAGGTCTAAGAAAGGTGAGCCCTAGTGATGTGAGCGGCGAGGGACACACCGAGCAACACCCACACACCGTCGGTCACTTGTCTATACCATCCCTCTCACATCACCACTTAATCCTGCTTAGTTACCAGCTTCTAACCAGCTGACAGGTAATCACTATACCTGACACGTGAAGGAAATCACATGCTTCACTTTTATGAGCGGCATGGCTAATCCAGAAGATCCATCGAAGTTTGTTTACTTTTACTTCCGTTCCCGCCACTCTGAAGTACCACGACCCTATATAAAATTCCTCACTTTATTTTTTGCTTGATTTGATATTGTGGTATCTATAATTCTCTTTAACAAATCAATATAACTTCTTTTATTAGGTCTATTAAATTCCTTTTGTTTAATCACTAGTAATCCATGCAAATCAGTGACCAGTGCTTGTCGTCTACGTAATTCTCTTTCGTATGTGGTGTATATTATTCTTTTTAGCAGGTGGTCTATATCATTCTTTTAGCAGGTAGTTTATCTAATCTCGTAGGTTGACTAGCAGGACATTACCTATTAGTACCTAACCTACCTACCTACATCAGCAACTGCACCTCGAGCCACTATAAAGTTGTTTACGTCGGTTGTTTACTGAGGAAGACTCTCCATGCTGAGTACTGACGGTTCTGCCTACCACTTACTTTAGAATAAAGGAAACGACAGTGGAAGGGAAGCCACTTAATCACATGAGTAAGACTAGTCATAGTAAACTTGCAATTATTGTGTATCTGCAATTTCGGACAATATCCAGCACACGAATCACTACCAAAGACACATGCCAATGCACCTGAGAACACTGACTTGCCCAGGTTGGAGTGAGAAAAGAGATGACAAAGTTTTAGTTTATGTATGGGATACCTATCTATTTCAGTTTTCACCGTACATCAACAAAACAAGCTGGGTTAATGTTTACGATGTCTAGCGCATGGCATCATTGCATGTTGTGGTGGTAGATATACCCACTGAACTTCACGTTTATTTATCTATTATTGACTCATTCAGCCATTTGAGAATCAACACATTGTGCCAGAAGCAGTCATGTTAGGTTACATTAGCTTAGTTTAGATTAGGTTAAGCTTGTTGCGGTTTATTGGTCGGGGATACCAATATAGCAGAAATTTTGCATTTCCTTTAAAGAAGTCTAAGGAAACAAAATACCATAAGTGGAAAAGAAAGATCCTCTAATTTTTTTGCCAAAACTTCCATAGACTTTTTCAACACCCATATTTCACTGATTTCTCTGTCCCCATCAAAAAACTCTGAATCATCACATACCCCTAAACCAGTCTAGGGGGGTAGGGGTGGGGGAACAGAATTTTATAAAAGATCAGAGCTTGTCGTTGTGGCACTAAGTTGCAACTTAGAAACTTTAATTCAAAGCCTCAAAGTCAAAAGTTGCAAACTTTTTAAAAAAGTTGGACTAGGCAAAATTGCACCACCATTGAATAATTATCCAAAGCTGAAAAGACCCAGTAATTAAGTTTTATCATTAACCCTTTATGGTAAATTAAAAGAAACTGACTTTTTTTATATATATAATCGTGTATGACAGTATGAGGCCACTATAGGAGGTATCTTAACCTTATCATTTATTTCAGAGACACCATGAATCATACAGTGGGTGCTGTCTTTGGTCTGGCAAAGCCCTTGCTGAAATACTCTCCAGCACTGTACCGACAAGCATCAACTGCTGTGTTTAAGGTGCAACAAGAAAAGTGTTTACTTGATGCCATCACTAAAGGAGACTGTGCTGCATGTTGCTACAAAAATGCTATTAGATATTACAGTTTGAGATCAAATAGTTATACAAAAGAGCACCAAAGAAAGAGACATGTGCTAATGTCCCTGAGGACACTGACCTCCCCAGCTCCTGGTGATGCCTTGGGTGTGAAGGGAGAATCTGAAGTATCAGTTGCAGTGGTTGAGGATGTTTCTCCTGCGAAACTTGAGGAAGGAGAATGGATAAATGAAATGCAGTGGGTAAAAAGTCAAGAAAGCAATTCTGTCCTCCTACCACCCAAGGATGTTTCAGACATTGATGTCCTGGCCCCTGAACTACGACCCACCTTCAACCTGGCTGCATACGTCAACAAGTAAGGTTCAGTATGAGTTATTGGAATGAGAATGGATTGAAGTACAGCAGTTCTTCCAATCCACCTTTTCATTCATCATTATAAATTAATATTGTATGCAAAATGATAATATAACTTTGGATCTACAGAGTCATAATAAACAGATAAGGGCATTTCAAAGTCAAACCATTCCCAGTCTGTAACTAACATAAATGAGCTAATCTACTAAGAATGCAGTTTATCAGAGTAATCCTCTTAAATCAAAGACATATTTTTACACATTGGTATTTTCCATCACTCACCAGGTCTGCTACACTACAGCAGCTGGTGAAGCTTGGTGTAGACCTCAGCACTTGGGATGCACGTAAAAATGTCAACAGCTTCATTCTGCCCCTGGATTTTGAGAGAGACATGAAGAAGTATATAGTGTAAGTTTGCTGTAACAGGTGCCATGATTACCATAGTAGATGTTGACTGTTGAAATGACAATTATTATTATGCAATGCAACTCTTTAGAAGTCATTATTTTCTTCAGGTTCCTGCATGACTTAGGAATTTTGGCTGATGACCTTGGGAGATGGCTGACTGTCAATCCATACATCTTCCAGCAGAGCATAGATGACCTTGAGGCTAGAACCAATTACCTAGAGTTTATGAAGTTCAGTGAGGAAGACATAGTTCGGATCATCTCAAAGAATCCTTACTGGCTGCTGTTTAGGTGAGATGGGTTAACCATATTGATGCTGTGAATCGAACTGGAACACTAAGGTTGCTTAATGCTTATGGTATGTTTGTAGCACCAGTATACACAACCTCTTCCATATTACTGACAATAAGCTTTGTAGGTATTATTAGAAATATAGTATGATTGGATTACTTTTTTATGAATATTTTTATTGTGATTTATGTTGTGTTGCTTTTCACCAGCACTGTTCGAATAGACAAGCGCTTGGGGATCTTTCAGCAGTCTTTTGAACTGACTGACAATGAAGTGCGCTATTTGGCAACAAAACAGCCTCGGCTCATCACGTACAAGTATTCCAGTATTAAGGTATGATGCTGTACCCGTTACATTTCATATATGGTGCAAGTTTCATGGCTGTGCTTAATCAAACCAACTACATTGTCACCACATCTTAGAACTGTTTCAAAGTACATAGTTCCTTGAATTTTGTACTTATTTGATATGCTTTACTTTTCTCTCAGATAATGATTTACAATGAAAAAAATTACAAATAAAAAATTAGTAATACTATAAAGATGAAGTTTGAACAAATAGAATTGCAAAACTTTAATATATTTGTTACAGTGCATAGATAAATTACCATTGGTATTTTTCTCGTAATTGCAGATGACAACATTCTCTGTGGTGGAAGAAATGGGTTTTGAAAAGAGTGAAGTGAAGAGCCTGTTGCTTGCCAAGCCCAGGATCTGGATGGCAGGTAGGTGGTGCTTCTGTTGGCAAATTTCCTATATACTTTTCTTAAACCCATGTTGAATGATTATTGTGATGTTGTATCAATCCTAGTGTGATTTTTCATGCAACAATCAGGAAACATGGAGACATGTATCATACTCATTCAAGGATGTAGGATTACACTCATGTTCAGCACTCAAGACATTAGTTTTTGTTTTTGTTTTCAGGTAGAGATGCTTTGATGAGAAGATTTGATTTTGCTCACAACCACATGGGCTTGTCACACCAGCAAATAGTTCAGTTTCCTCACGTACTCCTAACAAGGGACTTCAGAATGAGGCAGCGCCACGGCTTTCTCAAACTTCTTGGCCGTGACCAGTATGACCCCTCCAAACCCAACTATGTGTCCCCACTGGCTCTGGTGTCGGGCACAGATGCTGAGTTTTGCCTCAGCCTTGCCAAATCCTCAGTGCAAGCCTTTAATGACTTTCTGAAAACATTGTAGTATTTTCATTATGTTTCTGCTTTACTGTAAGTGACTTGTATCAAGATATTCTGTACACTGTATAATAATGTACATATTTTTGGAGATTGTTTCTTACCCTGTCCCAATTACTGACCTTGGGAAATTTTACATGTCACCCTTGTTATATCAAATATCTCCTCCCACAAAAGCAAATAGCTAATAATGATCAGCTAGTACTTTTCCCCACATTCCCACATACTATATCAAACCTTCCCAGAGTATTACAATGATAATCAGTACCTTTTACCATAAACACTAACAAAGCAAACCTTAAAAACATTACATCAGTATCTATTTTAAGAATGGCATGTGGTTATGGAGAAAAAAAAAAAAAAAAAAAAAACTAGTACATGGATAAGTACAATGTTGCAAGGTTTTGACCTTATCGTCTCCCTGCGCACGTCTCAATCTCGCGCCCTCTCTCGTGAGTGAAGACTCGTGATGCCCTGAGGCTAACCCTGAGGCTATAGGCTAGGCAAACACCAAAATAAAATAGCATCCAGGCGAACCTTTATGTGGCATTAAATACTGATACTTAAGGACGCTACATGTGTTTTCATGCACATAGGAAAATATTAAACACTTCTTATCATGACAGAGGACTAGCTATACTAGAACAAATGTAAACTCTTACGTACAGTAACACATACAAGCAAAAAAGGCAAAGGATAAAGCGTGGAACAAACTCTTCATTGATTGATTGATACATTTATTGTTGAATTAATAAATAAATACAACAAAGGAGGAGGATGGGCCTGGCCACCCCCACCCACCCCCTGGGCAAAGACTTAAGGTTAAACTATCAAAAATCTAACACTAGACTTTATACATAACAAGAATACAAGTATTTTAATCAATAAATACACATATTGCACACCTTATTGCATGAACGTCCTACAGTGTTGGAGCAAAATGAGGATATTCCTTAAGTATATCCCAGAGAGTGGCAGAGTCTAGGAGATGGTCAATGAGGCTATACAAGTCATGTTGACCTTGTGGCCTAAATTTAGCAATGAGAGGACATTCCATAATATAGTGAGGCAGAGTGTGTCCCCTTGCTACAGCACACAGCACACACAAGGAGAAGCACTCACTTCCCAAAAGTATTTGTAGCCTAATCTGAGCCTCATTGCCACCCTGTCATGTGATGCAGTGTGTCTCCCGTAGGTGTAAGCACAGCTCTGGGAGACACGTGCATAGTGAAGACTAGTGCTACTGCCCCTATGGCAACAAAGCTCCAACTGATCACTAATGCTACTATGTACAAAGTCCTTAATGCTACTCTTAACATAACCCAGAGTGTACTCAGTGCCAGGGTCCACTGTGTCATCTTGTAGGGCACACTGAGCAAGGTGGTCTGCTTTTTCATTTAGCGGGACATCCACATGAGAGGGTATCCAGATGAAATGGACCGTGGCACCGGCACCTTCTAGGGCGTGGATGAGATCAAGACACTTATTAACTAGATCACAGTCCATGGGAGAGGTGGATTGAAGGGCATACAATGCAGCCTGACTGTCAATAAAGATATATACATTCTTATGATGACAGAGGACTAGCTATACTATAACATATGTAAACTCTTACGTACAGTAACACATACAAGGAAAAAGGCAAAGGATAAAGCTTGGAAAAACTCTTAAAGCAGGGAAATTACTATAATAGTTGCCAGTACAAAGATGTACTACAAATTAATATATTAGAGTAAGGAGAGAGGATGAAAGAAAGTTTGAGAAAGATGTAGTGGATAAAAGCAAGGATGAACCCAAACTTTTCTACAAGTTTATAAACGGCAAAACAAAGAATAAGGAAGCAATTGAAAAAATAATTAAAGGGAAGACATACCAAACAGAGAAGGAAATGTGTGAAATAATGAATGAGAGCTTCAAAATGATATTCACTGCAGAAGATGATTTTACAGAACCTAACAGGACATTGCATTGCCCAGGATCACAGGAGATTGCAGTGCACAAAGAGGATACTGGAAGATTATGGGATAAGTTAGATGTCAGAAAAGCAATGGGGCCAGATGGTGTATCAGGCTGGGTGTTAAAGAATGTAAAGAGAAATTACTGGATCCAATTTGGGAAATAATTAAAAGTACAATAAATGAAGGGAAAGTTCCACTAGAGTGAAGAGAGCCAAAGTAATACCGATATTTAAAGGAGGAAAGGCAACTGAACCACTAAACTACAGACCAGCGTCACTTACAAGTGTCGTAGGGTAGGGAAGTTATATGAAATAATTATCAAAGAAAAATGGATCAAATTTTTAGAAGAGGAGCAAGTCATATCAAACGGACAATTTGGGTTCAGGACAGGACGGTCATGTGTATCAAACTTATCAAGCTTCTACTCCAGAGTTATTGCAGGACTGGAAAACAGAGATGGATGGGTAGACACAGTATACCTGGACATTAAAAAGGCTTTTGATAAAGTCCCGCACGGAAGACTTCTTTGGAAACTAGAGAACATAGGAGGACTGTGTGGAACCTTGCTCGAATGGACAAGAGATTATTTGAAGGATAGGGAAATGAGAACTGTGATCAGAGATACATACTCATCTTGGGGTAAAGTAACTAGCGGAGTGCCACAAGGGTCACGTTGGGATAAACAGTTATATGAATTTATTCACTGATGATGCAAAGTTGCTAAGAAACATGAAAACCAGAGATGACTGTCTGCTGTTGCAGGAAGATTTAAACAAGATCTATGAGTGGAGCAAGAAGTGGAAATTGGAGTTTAATGCCAAGAAAGGCCACATAATGGAACTAGGAAAGAGTAAAAGAAGACCAGTATGGAATTATTTGATGGGAGAGGAGCAAATAATGAAGACTAAAGAGGAAAAAGATCTTGGAGTGATCATATAAGAAAATCTGAGCCCTGATAAACACATAAGCAAGATATTTGGACTATCATATAAGATGTTGACTAAAATAAGAGTGGCATTTCATTACATGGATAAAGATATGGTGAAAAAAATCATCACAAGCATGACACGCCCAAGGCTGGAATATGCAGCTGTGATGCAGCTGATGGTGCCGGAACTAAAGGACCTACTATACAAAGAATGGCTGAAAGAAATGTACCTTACAAGATAGAAGAGAATGAGGGGACCTAATAACAATGTACAAGATAGTCAATGGCATTGAAAAAAATTGACAAGGAAGACCTGGTGCTGGTGACAGAAGATGGAAGGAGGCAGTGTGTGAAGGATATTGGAAAATAGTTTTCCTCATAGAATGGTGGAAAAGTGGAATGCATTGAGTGGTGAAGTTGTTACACCACATAATGTGCATAACTTTAAGGAAAAAGTTGGATAAATGGAGACATGGAGACAGGATGCTATGAGGCCCGCTCGAACCCTGTACAATACTACTAGGTAAATACAACTAGGTAAACACACATATGCACACATACACACACCTTCTTAGGATGTGCAATAATAGTAACATGGCAACAGGTCTGAGTGGCAAACCTCCGCAGAATTGCCACAGCCTTGTCTTGCTCCCACCAACGGTCCGAGGCTGTCCCAGTGTGTCCCATCCCAAGCATGAACTGATGGCGTGCTGAACCCCCCCCACACCTCCACCGCCTCCCTCATGGCCTGCAGGAGAGAGAGAGAGAGTGAGTGGTTTGGAGTGTCTGGTTAGGCTAGCTTTGGTCAGGTTGGAAATGAGGCTCAAATTGTCAAAAAAATTAGAAAAACCTAACGAAATGTAAGAAAAACAAAGGGAAACATTAAAAAAACACCAAAACACAGGAATAATGAATGAAAAACATATGGAAACATTAAAAAAACACCAAAACACAGGAATAATGAATGAAAAACATAAACATTAAAAAAACATTACAACACAGGAATGATGTAAAGAAAACATAGAAAAACATTAAAAACTTAAAAACACAAAGTTCAAATCTGTGGGAGAGAGAGAAGGAGTGGTTATAGGGTGTTAGATTAGGTTAGGTTGAAAACGAGTGTGTTTTGGGAATGTTTTGGTGGGTTTTTGACCATCAAACACATCCTAAACACACCCAAATTGTGAGTGTGTTCACACCCAAACCCCACTCACAGTTTTTAAGAGATGTTTAACGATCTATTGACAGATGTTTAACATGATATGATATCTATCAAATCAAAAGTAAAAACACTCTTAAGAACAAACTTCCTCATAACTGTGGACTTTGAAAAACAGTGGTCGCCTAAGTTGTATTTCTAAAAGACACTTGTTTCAACACTACTATTTCAATCACCTGAAAAAACAACCCCCAAAAATGTGTGTGCCCTGCGCTTTACAAATCAGAATCACACGGGTTTTTAAGGGAGGCTTGATGGTTGTATTGACAGATTACATTGATATCTACCTTATCCAAAGCCACATGTGGCCGTTGAAAATTGTGGCAACATAACCTATATTTTAAAAAGACTCTAATTTCAGTCACACGGGTTTTAAAGGATAGTTTGATGGTTCTACTGACAGATTAGTATGATATCTACTCTATCAACAGCACAAAAACTCTTATGAAAAAGGCTTGTCATATCTGTGGGCTTTGAAAGTTGTGGCAACATACTCTATATTTTAAAAAGACTCTAATTTCAGTCTCACAGGTTTTGAACTAATTTTAGTCTCACAGATTTTGAAGGGTAGTTTAATGATCCTATTGACAGATTACTATGATATCTTCTCTATCAACAGCACAAAAACTCTTACAAAACAGGCTTTTAAGGGTAGTTTTATGGTGCCATTCAAAGATTAACATGAAAAATCACTGACAAGATATTGAGAGAGAGAGAGAGAGAGAGAGAGAGAGAGAGAGAGAGAGAGAGAGAGAGAGAGAGAGAGAGAGAGAGAGAGAGAGAGAGAGAGAGAGAGAGAGAGAGAGAGAGAGAGAGAATCTTGGGTGTTAGGTTAGCTTAAAATACATTAGCATCATAATACACGCTGAAACACACAAACAAACACACCCAAAACACTTGTAATATCCAGAAACACATTCAAATGCATCAAAAACACATGAAACACACTCAAAACAAACCCAAACACACTCAAACACACCCAAACACACCTCAATATACCCAAACATACCAAAACACATGAAACACACCCAAACACACCTAAACACACCTCAATATACCCAAACATACCAAAACACATCTAAACACATCCAAAACACCTCAAAACACACCCCAAATGCTCCCAAGAATCCCAAAACACACCAATCACACTCAAAACACCTCAAAACACACCCAAACAGACCCAAAACACACCGAAACGCATCCAAACACACTCACACTCACACCTCTTCCTTATGTGTGAATCTGTAATACACTTTGTCCTTGATCTGGGAGAAGGTGGTGATGGTGGTGGACAAAACAGGTGTGGTGTTTTTCAAGGCCGTTTAATCTCGTTTTTTACTTCAAATAAATCGGCGTGTCGTTTTCTGCGGACCTGCAAATGTTTGGTTAGGTTAGATTAGGTTAGAGAAAAATAAATAAATCAATAAAATGATTAGGTTAGGTTAGACTGAGAGAAAAATATGAATTCAAACAACAAGAAAAAAAAGCTGAGGAAGGAAGATGTCTGAGAGATGTTAAAAAATAAATAGGGCCGCCGTGGTACAGTGGAGACGTGGAATGTTTGGGGTGAAGAAGTGGTGTCACCAAGTGTGCATTCCTTTCAAGTCTGAGTGTAACTTGGGCTTCCTCACTCGAAACTTTCCTAAAAAAAAAATAGGAGGTACCCTTAATAAAATCCCTTTAAAAAAAAAAAAAAAAAAAAAAAAAAAAAAAAAAAAAAAAAAAAAAAAAAAAAAAAAAAAAAAAAAAAAAAAAAAATAATATATATATATATATATATATATATAATATATATATATATATATATATATATATATATATATATATATATATATATATATATATATATATATATATATATATATATATATATATATATAAATAAATCAATAAATCAATAAATAAAATAAAGGTAGGTTAGGTTAGGTGGAAAAGAAAAGGAAAAAGAAAAAAAGTAAAACAACATAAATAGAAAACAAAGGCAAAAGAAAAAGAATACAAAAAGAAAAAATTTACATTACGTTAGGTAAAAATTAGGTTAGGAAATACAAACACACACACACAGGAAAACCAGATTCCCCCATACAGTGATAGATGTATGGAACGGACTGGACAGAGAGGTGGTGTGTGCAAAGTCTATACACCACTTTAAGAGAAAATTAGACACTGTGAGATACAAAGACAGGACAACACCAGCATAGGGTCCCCTCCCATAAAATAAAACTAGCTAAATACAACTAGGTAAGTACACACACACACACACACACAAAGAAACACATAAGGAAGCTGGAGAGACTACAAAAAATGGCTTCAAGAATGGTCCCAGAACTTGAAGGGATGACATATGAGGCAAGGCTGAACTGCCTGGCCACAGCAGAGGCCCACCTTAGCTGCATCCATCATACCATGAATTTATACAACACTAACAAAAGTAAGTGAGTACATTAATCCAAAACACTCTCAAAACACTCTCAAAACACTACGCAACACTTCAAAATATTAACAAATAAACCCATAACTCAACTAGAAACACCTAACATACACCAAAATCATCCCCACACACTCCCAAGACACTCCACACACACGCACAGACCACTTAAAACACCCAGCACACATCCAAATTATCCCCACACACTCCCAAGACACTCCACACGCATGCACAGACCACTTAAAACACCCAGCACACATCAAAATCATCCCCACACACATGCACAGGCAACTTAAAACCCTTAAAACTAACCTAAAACACCATACAACGCCTCAAAATTCCCTTAACCACACTCAGAACACACCCATACATTCAAACACCCCTCTACACCACACTCAAGATATGTAAAATATACCTAAAATCATCTAACACACACTGAAAACACCCTGCAACACTACCAAACATACTCAAAATACTTCAGGTATAACCCAAAACACAAAAATGCGTAAAACAAACGGCAAGATTAAAAAAGGGGGACTTACCTAAATATTGTGGCTTGGCTCCTCCTCTTCTTCCACTTCCATTTTTCATTTCTTCTTCGTTCTCCTTCTTTCTTTCTTCTACTGCTTCCATCTACACGCCTGAGCCTAGAAACACATCAAAACACTTAGAAAACACGAGATATTAGGCAAAATATTGGGGAAGTGTAGGGAGAGCAGCTATTGTGGCTTGCCTGCTCCTCCACTTATTCCTCCCCATCCTTCCTTTTCATCCTCCTTTATTTCTCTTTTCTTCTTCCTTCTGCTACTAATATCTACACACCTGAACCAAGAAACACATGAAAACACGTAGAAATCACTAGATATTAGGCAAAATATCGACGAACTGGGCGGTAGGGAGGGAGGGACGCCAGCCTGTGACGTCATCAAGAGCGCGGGAACAGTGGCGAATCGGCTGAATTACGTAAATAATTTTAAAAATGACTTAAAGAAAAAACGAAGCCAAGGCCGAATGCTTACTTTTTTATGACTTATTAGATACTTTAATTAATATCCAAAACATCAAAACATCTCCTGCTTAACTAGTTTTAAACAACTGTCTAAACTAAGTATATAAAGAGTATATAAACATTTCCACTTATAACGCTGGCAAAACGTCCAGCCATTTCGACTTTATATTTCTTTCGAAAAATATTAGACAATATAAACTCTCTTCTCAGGCATCCAACACTGACCTAGAACCAGAAGTGAACGAGTGAAAGAGCATTAATGTAAAACAAAACCATTAAACTCTAAACTCATTAAAAACTCTTGTAAAGTCCAGATATTTTCACTTGGCGAGTATTTTAACACATTCTACAGAGTCTCAGCTTTCTTTTAAGGCATTCTACAACGAGTTTGACCGTCAAACAGAAACGTAAACAAATAAAATTGAAAAATAAAACTTACGTTAAACGGGACAAAACACCACTTTAAAGTCCACATATTTCACTCAATGGAATTATTTCACGCCTAAAAAAGCACAGGCAATTTCTATATACTATAAAGGCCCAGTTACACCTCGAAATAAAAGAGTTGAAATTGAGATGGAAAATTTGGACGGTTATGGCACCTCATATTTAAGCAATAAAACACCACTAAACGACACACATTTAACGAACACAAGCGCGGAACACACTTCAAACACAACGAAATATTGATAGAAACCACAAAAACACACCATGAAAGCGTAATATTATTTTTAGAGAATATATATAAAAAAGTATTGGAACCCGCAGGTTGCCACGGGGGACAGGGTGGTGCTCGGGGGGGGGCCCAGGCAGGAGGCAACATATGGGAACACTGCAGCGCAGGCTCCATAATCCTTATGTTGCATTTATTATCTCACCACAACAAAATTAAGCTCCATCGGGAAAACTTGACCAGGAAACATGCAATGGTACAGTAGTAGTGGCTCTATTCTGACAAATGTTTGGCTTACGGTGAGTCAAAGAAGCAAATAATAGCTGGTAATACTGACAACTGCTCGTTATACCCATCACCTTTTCAACATTTGGGCACTGTTTTCACTCTCATATGCAAAGAAAACCTACAAATAAGAGAGTGGCCTTAGAAATACCTGAAATAAATTATGGTGAGGCGTTGTGAAGATTTGCATTGCTCTCTTGTCTCGCCGCTGGTGCTGTCGAGAATGTCATCACTTCACTTTGTGTGTGTGGGTGTTTGGGTGTATATGGGCATATTGTGGATGTGTTGCGGGGTGTTTGAGTGTGTTTATGGGGTGTATAAGCAACACCAAACACCACACGGCCATCACCACTAAATTTGTTGACAAGCACTCGGCCCACCACACTTCTTTCCTCCTTACACACTAATCCCTTATCAACACCACTGCCACACCTTACACACCTGTTCCTTGGTGCATTAATAACCTCCACCACCTCTGTCACGGCACTGTCACCTCTATACAGGCTGAAAATATAACGGCACTCCAGTGAGGCCAACCGTGTGTCTTGGCGGGAGGTACCGACGCCATCATCAGCTGTGGCTCTTTGAACCTGATTTTGCATAGTACCAAACAGCATCAAAAACGTACCAAATCTGAACAAAACGTACAAATGTAAAATGTAAAAATAAAAAAAATAAAAAAAAAAAATAATATATATATATATATATATATATATATATATATATATATATAACGTATAATAAAAACAAATTTTCTTACCTTGACTAAAGATTAAATTCGTTTTGTGTTTTTGTGGAGTCCACTTTGGCTCATTTTAGATAAAAGAACCTGAAAGGATGCCATGTTTTGCAACTGTAGTCCTGAACATACATTTGCTACGTATCAACCATTCAAACTCTGATGTATCTGTTCTTTGTTTTTATGTTTGAACAAAAAAATCCTTTCTGCGAAAACAATGACAGAACATCAGGTTCATCATAATTAGAGATATTCAAATCTTGCCTCATCACCACACTTTTCAAGTGAACAACATACCAAATTTTCAGGCTCCTCAATGCTACACTTAGAGCTGGCAGTTCACATGAAATTATTTCTCTCTCTGTTAAGATCTTCATACGCACTCTTCTCAATTATGGTACGTGTGGATACTGTAGTCAGGTGACTGTACTTTGGTAGAGAGGTGTGAATCTCAAAAAGACTTGTGTGACAATATGTATATTTATAATTTACACTGCTGGTGCTGTGTAATGTTATTTACATAAATATTGTGTGTGTTTATTATTATCACAATATATGCGTATTTTATTTAATTAAATATCTCATACAAGGAAATGGAAACAGTCACACAGTTGGGTTTATTTTCAATATGAATTCAACAATCCACAACACAGTTTAGTACCTTTATTAATAGACCTCCACCACCTTTGTTAAAATACCAAATATATACGGCACCAAAATTCCAACCGTGTGTCTACAAAGGAATTGACTCTCTTCTCCTTGCCCGCTATAAATTCCAATACTATGTCCTTGTATGTGTTCAATTCTCACTATTTGAAGGTTATCAGGGAATTATGTGTGGATTATTCAGTGTTATTATGGTTTTAGTTTATTTGAAGATACAAGTACGTAGCCGTGGTGAGCTGCAAAATGTCGACATTACTAAACTCAGCATTCACAACACAATAAATTCCAATACTATGTCTTTGCTTGTGTTAAATTTTCAGTATTTGAAAGTTATCTGGGAATTATGTGTGGAATATTCAATGTTTTTATGGTTTTAGTCTGTTTGAAGATACAAGTAGCTGTGGTGAGGGGCTTCAAAATGTCAACATTACCAAACTCAACATTCACCACACATAATATATAAACCTATTTAAAAATACAGAAATAAATAAGAAAAGAATCCAAAAACAACCAGAATAACACATAAACATAAAAAAAATGATAAACAGTGAGAGATGAGACAAAATATCGACATTACCACCACCACCACCACCATTACAAATCACGACATTCAAAACCAATAAAAAGCAACACCAATAAATAAAAATAATAAAAACACAAAATGTGTGTGTGGTGATAGAGGGAAAGAGAGCAGTGTGGTGTATGGTGTGTGGTGACAGTGGCGTGTGTGTAGTGATAAAGTGGAAGAAAGCAGTGTGGTGTATGGTGTGTGTGTGGTGATAGAGTGGAAGAGAGCAGTGTGGTGTATGGTGTGTGGTGACAGTGGCGTGTGTAGTGATAGAGTGGAAGAAAGCAGTGTGGTGATTGAGTGAAAGAGAGCAGTGTGGTGTATGCATTGTGTGTGGTAACAGTGGTGTGTGTGTGTGTGTGTGTGTGTGTGATAGAGTGGAAGACAGCAGTGTGGTACGTGTATGGTGTGTGGTGACAGTGGTGTGTGTGGTGATAATCACCACACATGCTACGCTCTCTCTCTCTCTCTCTCTCTCTCTCTCTCTCATTAAAAGTGATAGCTAATTGCGCATTGATTATTTTCCTGACAATATTCTTATATCTTATGATAGTCTTATATTCTTCTTTAAGTGTCTGTGTGACTTCGCCGAACTCTTCTTTAAGTGTCTGTGTGACATATATATATATATATATATATATATATATATATATATATATATATATATATATATATATATATATATATATATATATATATATATATATATATATATATATATAAGATATCGCTACTGAAGAAGGGTCTAGCGAACATGACTAGCTTCGGCGAAGTCACACAGACACTTAAAGAAGAATATAAAACTATCATAAGATAAAAGGAGAATATTGCCAGGAAAATAATCAATGCGCAATTAGCTATCACTTTCAATCACTCCGTTTCCATCCTTGCTTGTGTTTGTTTTCCAGGCATATGTTGCAGTTGTCATTTCGTGTATATAGCAGTCCTTCTTACCTTGAAACAGAATTCCGGTGTCCGATTATATTTTTAATAACTAACTTGGCTAGACTGAACCTTACAGTATGTATATTCCCTCGGGAGTGCTAAAGTATATTCCCTCGTGAGCGCCTAAGACTGAACCTTATGTATTATTCCCTCGGCAGTCGTGTAAATACCAGAGTGAACCAGTCACCGCCTCACCAGTCACCAGTCACCACAGGCTCCACGTCATGTGCCCCAGTCTGCAGCCTGCACCCACACCCTCGCTCAACCATCCACCCACCATACACAGGCTGCACGCCTTGTACTTGTCACACGTAGCCGTCCTACCAACTCCTCAATGACCTACAACTTAGGGACAATCTAAAGCCACCCTAACCTACTTGATAAAGTGTTCAAAGGCTGCCGCTGTAATGAGCCCCATAGTCACTTCCGTCAGAGGCATCCACAAGGAAGTCCACCGTTTATGACATTGATTAGTGAAGCATAGGGAGGCATCAACTAGTGGCGTTGGTGTTACTCTGCTGGTATAGTCCATCCTTCAAATAGCAGCAGCAGTAACAGGAATACCCTTTCTTCCTTTAAGCTGAAATACGCCAGTCAGCAATTTGGGAGGCTGAGACATGATGGAATGATGGAGTCTCTTCTTTATGTGAATATATTGCAACTAGCGTTACATTTCCCGCTTCTAACAATAGAACAGCTGGGCTAATAATGTTCTATTTATTCATGTTAACCTTCGCGCAAGTTCTTTGACACCGTTTTTCTAGAGTCTACTTTACCATGCTCTCTAAAAATAGTTATTTCAGATTCCTTGCTGTTTAAGCAATGATAAAGTAGTTCGTGACGAGCATATCTATCAATAATTTGTATAAAAGCATTGTAGCTAGTTTTTTTTTTTTTTCTTATCGAGTAAATGCTGAATCAATGAAGAACTACTCGAATTTGTGGTACGACACGTTTTCCCGTCAGTGCTAAATAAAAACAAACCCACGTGTGTGCCAGCAAGGAGGGATCGCGAGGCTGCTACCATGGCTGCTGATTCCAAGGATGTTGTGGTGGAATTAGGTTTCGTAGAGAAAACACCGGCATGGAAGCTGAACTCCAAGTTCTTCCCCAGCAAGGTGATGTTTGCTTAGGTCCCACAGCGGCCCCCAGCTCAGGGCGAGCCACCGCCAATCGGGACAAATTCACCCACTCCTGTCTTGTTTAGTTTTCTTCAGTAAATTAAAATCTGGAGTGTATCACTTTGCCTAAATCTTCATAGATGTTTTTTTTTTTTTTTTTTAATAGTGTCTTGGGAAGTGATGTAATTCTGCGATGTTCTGGCTTTCCTGAAATCTTACTATTTTGTTAAATAGCATCATTCAGTTAGCATTTTTTTTCTTTTCTTTCTATAATCATGTTATGCTCGTCATTGTGATTGACGAGCTAATCCAGTAAACTGAAATTTAATTATAAAATTGTAATGCTCCTGCCATGGAGACAAAGTGGTGCTGATAAAGTTTTGCCCCCTTAACTGTTAGGTCATTGGGAGATTATTTTTAGGACTTAAATAAATGGTAGTTGTTGGGTATTAGAAGAGCTGGGCATTATGGCACTAAGTTGTGACTTCGTGATTTTGCCACACTGAATTTTTTAGTTGCAGACATTTTTAGAAAGTTGGACTAAGCAAAGTCACATTGCCAATTTTCTGTGACTTTTGCTATGATTTTTTTTTTTTTTTTACACCATGTGAGCTTTTCATGGGAATTTCTGGGCTAAAGGCTTTTTGGGGTACCTCCTATCTCAAAGCCCACCCACTAGGAAACCATTGCCCCGAGTGAGGAAGCCCAACCTACACTCAGACCGTGGACAGGATTCGAACCCGTGTGCTTGGAGATCCCTAGGATCCCAAAGCACGCATGGTTCCACTGTACCACGGTGGCACTTTGAACAGGAACAAAGATGATTTTTTTTTTTTAAGAAATTGCCATGGCTGGAGGAGAAAATGGGCCAGGAGGACATGAAATATATATATATATATATATATATATATATATATATATATATATATATATATATATATATATATATATATATATATATATATATATATATATATATATATATATATATATATATATATATATATATATATATATATATATATATATATATATATATATATATATATATATATAAAGGAAATAATAAATATGTGTTCCTCTGCCTTATAAAAACATGTTTCTGTTATCATGCCTCTTTTTTTTTTTTTTTCTTTTCTAGGTTTTACGTATAGTTTCACTGTAGTGTTAGGGAACAGTGCCTCAGGATAGAGAACTTTGGTTTTGGCTTATGGGAACTCTTGACCCAAGTGGATGCCTTTCCTAACCTCAGACCATGGTCAGAATTTGAACCTGTGCGCTTGAGGATCCAGAGGCCCCCAAAGTGCACACGGTCCGTCCCACTACACCACGGCGGCCCTGTTATCATGCTCAAGTTTACTTTGTAATTTAGTGGTCACACTAAGGAAAAAAGTTGTAGTCGCAAAGTTCCAAGTTGCACTGGGAAAGCAAAAACTAGAGTCACAGAGTCACAGTCACACCATATTTGGCAACAAAGTTGCACCTGAAAAAATTGAAATTGCCCCCAGCCCTGAATATTAGGTTGATGATGGAGCTGATGTGAGATAACAAGAGTGGTTTTCCTGTGGGCCAAGCCTCATGTTTCTGCTGTAAATAAAGACTAAACAGATATACAATTTCAATATATATTTACTCAAGTTCTTACTAGTACTCCCTGATGCTGTATTACCTCAATTCCTTGGAGTAGTTTTTGGATCACAGGTTAGAACTGTGAAGTCCATATACTGTAATGCTGTTTGTCTATCACATTTATTTGTGAAAATTTTTCTTTACACTATTTATCTTTTTTTTTTTTTACAATCTCTGTGTAGGTTGGAGGATGGCCAGCTTGGCTTGCCCTCAAGGGTCTACCCACCCCTGAGGAACTTGCATGTCGCCACTGCAAGAAGCCGCTCATTTTCCTCTGCCAGGTTTATGCTCCATTCCATGAAAAATATGAAACCTGCTTTCACAGGTACATCTTTTGGGACTTGAACATTCAGATGCTTGCAGTAACTTATTCATATCCTTGACCATGAATTTTGCAGTTATTTATGATAATTGATGCAAAATACCCAAATGATTTTCTTGCTAATTGACTTGCTTCCAGAACAATGTTTGTGTTTGTGTGCCGTGATCCTGACTGCTGCCGGGACAATGACGCCTTCAACATCCGAGTGTTTCGCTCACAGTTACCAAGAAAAAATGATTTCTACCCTAATGAACCTGCTAAGGTGGGTGAATCATACATTTCTGTCCCTGATGTAAATGTATATATGACTGATAAAAATCATTAGTTACTCAAATGACAAACTTTTGCAGGAGGTAGAGGCTGGAGCAGAAAGTCCTGGTGCCGGGGACTTGAACCACTTATGCCGTGTTTGTGGTGCTCTTGGACCAAAGGTGGATATTTCATTTATTGTTCATCAGTGACATTATGCTTCAGTTTAATGTTGGCTGTGGCTCATATGGAATGATATACTGACACTCAGAATGAGTAACTGCACCTGACTGATTCTTATGCTGCTTTTGTTTCCCGTCAGACTTGTGGAAGCTGCCATGTTGCTCGCTATTGTTCAAAAGACCATCAGGCATTAGATTGGAAAGGAGGACACAAGGCTGAATGTAAGAATCCAGGTAATGTGCTGATTATCATACTTTTTGTCTGACCTACCAGTTATATAATCTTTAGACTTAAGTGATGTTATCATCAGTGACCCATTTATCACAGTGTATAGTGATGTTAGGAATCACAGCTGAACTTATACATTATAGACTGACAAACTAAATTAATATACTTTGTCCAAGCAGAAATAGTGTACTGTACTTTGTAAATTCAATATTTTCATATGTGAATATATAATTTTTACAATATACGCTATACTCTCCATTAGTTTGATAATTTTGTCTCTAGTATAATCAGTTTGAAATAGTTTATTTTGTAAATAACTTGCTGTCCACAGAGAGTGTTAGTAAAAGGTGTTCAAAGTCAACTGCTAAGCTCCTCTTCCCTGAGTACGAGATAGAGTTGGAACCAGAGGAACAGGAGGCTGCTAGAGAGAAGACTGAGGATGAGGTGATGAAAGAATATGAGGAGCTGCTGAGGTCTGGACAGGTTACCCATCAAGATGATGATGGTTAGTAAAATATCTTGGCAACTATTGCCAAGGATGATAAATATTGTTTGATTTTAGTTAAGAGGAGAAAGAATGAGGAATGAAGTAAGCGACAGGCAGACAATTGAGAAAGTAGTGTTTGAAAGTTCTGCTTCTTACTCAGCTATGCGTGCACTGTGCTGTAATGAGGTAAGCAACCATACAGGAACCACTTTTTTGTGGTCAGTGGCCACCATGAAAAAATGGTAAAAATAAAACCCACACATATGATACGACTATAATATGAATGGTGTCAAATTGGAGATATCGAAAGAGGAAATGGATTTGGGAGTGACAGTTACAGATGACTTGACTCCAGACAAACATACAAATAGAATTGTAAAGGGTATGATGAATTTATTAAAGAGGGTGCGAGTGGCCTTTTCGTATCTTGATGAAAGGATGATTAAGAGGATGTTGATTTCTGTGATATGACCAAAATTGGAATATGCGGCAGTCGTGTGGTCTCCTCATAAAAAGAAAAATATCATGAAGTTGGAAAGAATACAGAGAGCAATTACAAAGATGGTTCCAAATTTAAGTACTTTGACCTATGGAGAAAGATTGAGGAAATTGGACATTACTACTTTGGAAGAGAAGGAAAAGAGGAGATTTGATACATGTTTATAGAATTGTTAATGGTATGGAGGATGTGGATAAAGAAGACTTTTTACTATTGGACACATGCAGTACAAGAGGATATGGTTTGAAGTTGAAAAGGGGTTTTTATAGAAGAGATGTCAAGAAGTATAGTTTCCCTCATAGAGTTGTGAACAGTTGGAATGAACTTGATTAGGAGATTGTAATGGCTGGGACTGTGCATACTTAAGAAGAAATTTGATAAAAGATTTAGAGATGGGACACCATGAGTTTACTTCCCTTTTGTAAACCACAACTAGGTAAATACATCTCTATGGCTGCATACATATGGGCCACTTTTTCGTGGGAACCATGTAATAGTGGCAAGCAGAGGTGGGCAGGTCCATTTTTCTGACCACACAACTGTGGCCACCCACAGTGGACAGCAATAGAAACCATTATTTTCAAAGGCAGCACGCACACAAGCCACTTTTAGTTGTGTCCACCTTGTCATCTGTGTCATAGTCAACTACTTTTACGTTGAGTGAAGAAGGTGGAAGACATGTTTCAGTTGTTTGACTGTGAAGCATTGATTGCACAGGTCAAGAAAAGACTAGGACTTCATGATTTCCAACAAAAGAAATATAGTGATAAGAATATAAAAAAAAAAGCTGGAGTAATCTTTCACTTGGAGAAAGAAATGAGAAAGGTAACACAATATACTTTATTGAAAGAAAAAACATTGTTCATCAATAAATTTTGTTACACCTGCCTGCTTGTCTGTCTCTTTGTATGTTAGTATGTATGCATGTCTGTATATGTGTGTATATGTTAATGTGTGTGTGTGTGTGCACACATTTATATACTAATATTTTTTCCTTGATATACTCGTATAATAACAGTGACCTCATCAGTGGCTGCTACCGAATGGCTCATGTGCAAGGTGCATCTACTCACCACTTCAGTGGCAACCATTTTTGGTGGCAGCCACTTTTCATTGTGACCACTGACCACAAAAGAGTGGCTTGTGTGCACCTAGCCATAGTGCTTGCCTCAAAGTATCCACATTTCTATTGGCCGAGAGGTGATGACTCACCATGATCACACACGGTGATTAGTCCTGGTACTTCTCTTAGGCTTTTGCCTCGCATGGGGAGTGAAAAAAATCGTTTTTTTTTTTTTTTTATCATAATCAGACTTTGTGAACTTATGTTTTGGATTTTCTAAATATGTCAGGTATCTCGTAAAAGAGCTTGTGACAACTCAGTTTTGATCTGGATGTTGCTTATCTTACAGATAGGCAGGGAGCGCCACAATTATGCAGTTGTTCTTTATTTTGAAAATATTAAGTATGCTTTTTAATGCAAGAGTAATTCTTTTCTTTTTTCAGACTCTGATACAGAAAATGATCTGGTGAATATGGCCACCAAAGAAACTGACAAACAATTCCAGAAGTTCCGGACAAGAATTAAAGACTATCCAGACCAGGTGGGTGTCCTGTGTGACATGCTCTGGTGATGCACAGGGACCAGATCTCTTAACTCAAGAGATCTATTTGTCTTTCTTAGGCCTACTCCAATAAACTCAGATCTCTTAATTCTACAGGATAATCATTTCATCATTGCCACACTTAGGCTTTCACCATCTCATTCCACTATTCATTAACCCAAATTGGAATTTACATTACTGAAGATGAGTTGAGTGAGTACCTATTGTCTAATGTACTTGTATTGAGAAAGCCTCCTGTTCTTCCCATTTGTTAGATACTGCGTTACGACCGGGAAGGTGAGCCCCTCTGGGTGTCCTCAAGTAATAAGGTGACACAAGTGCCAGACTGCCCTGGCTGTGGAGCTCCCCGACAGTTTGAGTTTCAGGTTGGTGGATGTGCTCAAGTTCAGGAATTTCAAAGTTAAAACATTGGGTAAATTAATGACAAAGTTCAGATGATAGCTAATGGCTTGTGTTTTAATATTGTATTTTCTTGCAACATCAGGTAATGCCACAACTGTTGGTCCATCTGAAGGTGGACAGTGCAGGGCAGAGCATTGACTGGGGCACAGTATTGGTGTACTGCTGTTCCCAGAGCTGCCAGCAGGATCGATCTTATGTAGAGGAGGTGGTCTTCAAGCAGGACTATGCACCTATAGAGGAAGTGATGAAGAACCAGTCATAAACATGGCTCAAGTAGTGAGTGTGTTCAGTAATGAATTGTTTTCCCTGTTTTATTGTACATTATCTATCTAATATTTAAAACTGTATGGTATGATGAGTAATAAAAATCATATATATATATATATTAACATTACTCTATCCGGCATCTTTATTATCTATCTATCTATATATATATATATATATATATATATATATATATATATATATATATATATATATATATATATATATATATATATATATAATACAATAATTTACAACCAGTATTTGCTAAATATTTAATAGCAATATTATTTTCATGAGGTGATATGGAATGTTTAGCAGCAGAGCAAGAAATTGGTTCACCAATATATTTTACCATCACATAAAAAGTCTTTGGTTAAGTAATCATAAATTACTTTTCTATCTTGAGTATCTCCAGAATTTAATAATAATGGTATTTTTCCAACACAAGCCTTCAACACATACAGTAAGGCAGACAGGAGCTCTTGATGCATTCTGCTCAACTTGGGAACGTGTAAAAATAATATATACACTATTAAAATGTGAAGATACAATGAAGTGTGGACTCTCGCCATTCATACTATTGGCAATATTTACATTTTATAAATAGTATACATCAACCCCAAAACTGGGCTTTGAACAATGTTTTCAAATGAACCCCAAAATTATCATGATATTTTACTGCTGAAGCAGTCCATACTCTAATATGGCCTTCTAAATGGCAAACAAAATATAATAAACCTTCTTTCAGAAGTAATTATATATAATAATAATTCATACAGAAACTCATTATATACATTAATTCTATGAACAGGCCGTACAAATACAATATTTGCAAGTAAAATTTTGTTGTACTACATGGTAAATACATAATCTGTTAAGTCTGCAATACAAATAATTTCGAGTTCATAAATAACTCTATTTTTCACAATCTTCTCACACTGATTAAAAGAACAGGAAAATACTTGTGTGTAGCAGTTCTGTTGGCAGGACTTCAGTGAAGGAAACACTTGCAAGGATTTTTTCCCTAATGAACTGTCTCCCAGTAATGTATTATCTTATGACATGGCAGCAAACCATGATGGTAGAGGCACACCCTAAGGGCAAGAAAGTTGTTGATGAAATGAAGGCAATAGTAAAAAGAAGGAATACACCTTTTGTTTGTTATTAGAACTGATCATCATATAAATACCACCTTGTAAGAAGTATTGTGTTTCTATAATGACATCATCTAGTCTTGGCATCACTAGCAGATATGAGATACTTTCTAAATTAACCAGTTATAAGTTACCAAGAGAGAGAGCAGGTCAAAAGTCCTATACAGCTCTACCTAGAAAGAACAGAGTGTCATCTCAGACACCAGATGCTGATGTGTGATGCACAGATGACTAAGAGAGAATTCCTGCCCTTACTTTGACCAGAGAAAAAAAAATTCTGAGCATTGTCATTCCTTCTTTTGCTCTTGATACTTGTAACTATCACAAAGCTTTCTATAACCGCACAATAAATATGCATAAGTAACAGTTATTGAAACAGGTTCCTTTTGGTAGTCATGAAAAACAATTCTTAGATTATTCCAATGTCTGAACACAAAATGGCCAATAGTTTTCATTACCACTAATATGCTAGTATTTATGTATTCAGTTTGAAAATTCATTAACATTCTAGATCAATAATTATACAACAATGAATTTCTCATTCTGCAGCAAATTATGTAAAGCAATTACATCCTGTGTACCAGATTAGCTTTTGGAATGTTCTACAAGATCAATCCATGGCAAATCTTGTCAGAGTTTATATAATCTTAAGGATACAACACAACCATGTACAGGCCTTTGCAGACCTTCACATCCAGTAAATGGACAGATAGTGCACTCCATATATATATAATGTATACAAGAGAGCTGTAGTTTGTGCAATAAAGGAGTTTCATCCCACCATTCCCAGTGTAGTAATTACCATGAATTGCCATGGTCCTCTCCCTTAGCAGCACATATCCAAGACAATCCCTCTATAAAGCAGAACAAGCTCAGGTGCAAATGCTGTGTCATAGATACATTTCAACTATGCAGCAGTAAAAATTATGGCATGAAGTTCTAAAAGCATGCTGTCAAAAGTGGCAGCATGATAATAATTTGAAGACTTTGCTGTAGTTGATGATTTTATATATATATATATATATATATATATATATATATATATATATATATATATATATATATATATATATATATATATATATATATATATATATATATATATATATATATATATATATCCTTCATAAGCAACGAGCTCAGGTACTGCTGTACCTCTAGCCACTGCAGTAAGACGGCCAGGTCAACACACACAAATGAAGATAATGCAGACTTAATCAATAAAATATCTATTTGGATCCTCAGGCAACTTTGGAATCTAATGTAAGAAATTTTGTCTCAAGACATGACTCATTAGTGTTTTATTGAAATAGATTTAGTCTCCAAATGATGTTGAGCAATAACTGTTTAACCATAATGCATATGTGTATATCAATTTTTGAGTAAGAGTTCTCTTTTGATTAACATTAAATATGCAAGTATCTGCAAGTCCTTAGGTGTATATTACATAAGTAAGCCTAAGTTGCAGGAAGTAAGATACATTTCTTGGCAGCAAACAAGACTAACAAGAAGTGTCAAAGATTTCATCTACATTTTGATCCAAAATTTTCGGAGGTTTTACACCAATGAATGGTGACGTGAAGTACATTCTGAACCACATGCACCTTACACATACAAATTCACCCATCCACTACACACACACACACACACACACACACACACACACACACACACACACACAACTGACTAGTTGCACATGCTCCCATGAATGCTGCAAACAGTACAGCATAATTATATTCATATTCTATTGTCATTGTTATTCACAAGTTACACACCTAATCATGAAAACAAGTGAAAAAAAAAAAAAAAGCTAAAATAAACAATATACTGTTGATTTCCACTATCCCTAAATTAAAATCTACATCAAAATTATTAAAATGAATTAATATAACTTGCACCAAACATTTTAAGATTGTAAGAACAATTCAAAACTTATAAGAAAAATATATAAATATTAAAAATAATAAAATCTTATTTAATAATTTACAAATAGATGAACTTGAAGGTTTGAACAGAGAAGTCTTGCAGTACACAAGTGAATAACAATGTGAATAATGAAAGATGATTTGCCAAAATCTTTTGTTCCTTGCAGTAGGAAGAAGTACAATACATCAACTTTATTCTAACTATGTACTTGGTATAGAATGTTATCCATAAAGACACTAAATGGATCAACATTTTGCAGGTGAGATGGTTTCCAATTAATAGTGACTGCATACTTCCCTTTCCAATTTACTGTTTTCTATTACAATACTAATGCTGTAACTTTTTAATAGAATGATTGATGATTTCTTTACTTGAATGAATGATTGATGATTTCTTTATTTGAATGAATGATTGAATAATGACTAATATTTCTAAAGGTGCTGCAACACTTAATTTTCAAATTAAAGTTTTAATATATCAATACAAATAGAAAAAAAAAAAAAGAAACATTTATAATTAGGCTGGATGAGAAAAGAGAAATAAAGAATTACATATTAATAGATAGAATCATGAGGATAATGTTACTCTGAAATGTTATGAAGACTGTGTTAAGATTTCATTAGGTCGCTCTTGACAACTGACATGTTAAGAGTGAGTTGAAGTTTGAGACAGAATGAATACAATTAAGACAAAATTTGAGAAAGAAAACATTATACAAAATGGAATGCAATGAAGCCTACACAGTTAGTAATGATTGTAAAGAAGTACAGGACACTGATACTCTGCACAGGAAACATTACTGGTGTAGTGATGTGAGAGGCAACACAAGATCCTATGTGGTAGGGGAATGAGAGATGAAAGAGTCAGATGTAGTGAGACAGCATCTCATTTACAAGCTGAAACACAAGAAAAGTCTTGGATTAAAATAAAAAAAATCAGACTCAACATGTGAAATATGATGATGATTACTGTTATTTGGCGGGGGAACTCATATTCTAAAGCTATGAAATCTTTAATTTATAAAACAAGAGAGTTGTTCAGCAAGTCATTCTGCACTGATGTATGGAAAAACTGAGATGAAGCTACACACTCCACCCATGACTGAAGAAACACTTATACCACTCACCATTACTTTATCATTTAATTAACTTCAAATTTTTAACACATTATGGCACCACAAGGCCACATAAAGGCTTGATCCAGCTTTATCAAACTGAATCTTTTCAATAAGTAAAGCTAAAATGAGCTTCCATGCTTTCATATTTCATAATCTAATCAATGTGCAACAAGAGGTTAATCTCATTAACGTACAAAAGTCCCTGAAAATACTTGACACAAAAGGAGAACTTTTTACAGTTATTGTGTTGCTGGTGTGAAGTTGTGGTTTCATTGAATGACTATGGACAGCACAACAAATAATTTAGTATCGCATTTTAAAGGAGGCAAGAACATGCAAACCCTGAAGATGTTTAGGCACTAATTAAATGAATCCCCTTTGGATATGACAAAATGGGTTCTGAAATCAGTTTAGGTGAAGAATCTGCCTTTGATCTGAGCCTGTTAAAAAGTAAATAATACAACAATCTAACACTAGACCAATAAATCATTCCTCTTGATGATAAGGAAAACAAAGCAGGCTGTCTGCGACCATCAATGGCATGTCCAACAATCAAGTACAGTTTTTCTTGAGGCTCATCATCAGTATGCGGCAGTCATCCCTGGTAAAATACTTAATACTAAACCAATATTGTAAATCTTTGCTAACTCTACCACTGTCTTCTATTATGACTGCTTCCACCTAGACCTGCTGTAGACAAGACCAAAAGTTGCTATTGGACATAACAATCTCATAACTACCCAAAAAGGCAGTCAAGAGAGAGATGTTCTTGAGGTTATATATTCTTAAATTCACACACATGATCACTCACATCTTAGCAATTGTGTGATCTCACCACTATGTTATAAAAGGACTCTGTATCATGCTAGTCCTCACTTGCCACCAGGTAGGAATACAGCCACACAACTTGGACATAGGAAAGGTAGGCAAGAATGAGCAGATAGTCACTTAAGAGGACAACATTAAGGAAGACTGAAATTAAATGATTGTAAGAAGCACAGAACACTAATACTTATTCTGACGACAACAACTCACCAGATAAAATACCCCATGGTATAAAATAAATCAAGACATCATGTGAGACAAGATTCTCAGTGAACATAATTATATCTAAGAATTTTAGTTCCTCTTTTGAGTTTTTTTTTTTTACACATTCTCTACTATACAGCCCATACATTTATGGAGGTGTGAATATAGTTCCTGAATACATGTGGTGGGTAAAGAAAAAAAGAAAAATTAATATGTGCTCATACCAAGCAAAATATGAAAATTTAAATTGAATATAGATAAAACATGGAGCTTCAAACATTCCAAATATCAATAAAATAAAAATAAAACATGGAAATTCAAAATATTCCAAAGTACCATAATACTCATTTCTCCCTACAGACTAACCTTCTACTCACACCATGGCCTCTACATCTAGGTCATACCACAAACAGACTCCACACCACCCTCACACTACTGGTCACCTCGGATGGGAAACATGAGGACTCGGCTGCGCATGAAGGACAAGTTGGGAAGTTGAGTGACCACCTGCCTCACTTCAGGAGCCAGGGACTGCAGTGGAGTGGCAGGGCAGGGCACCTTACTCATTCCTCCACCAAGGATCTGCTGTACAAGGGGGGATGGTGTGGGTGGGCTCTTGGCTGCCCTTCCTCCTGACCCTTTATCTCCTCCTTCACTTAAAAACTCCTGTTCTAAACCTGTCAAGAGAGACACTGTTTTGTCAGCTGCCAAAGCAGATACAGATAACAAGATTCATCAGTACCAATTGCAAGATAAAAACAATCTCAATGAATCAGGAGGAAGTAACATGCAAATAATATGAATATCACTACAATTTTCAATTTTTATATACTATATTTGTATTTGTTCCTAATGAGAAGCAAATGAAGACTGGCATAAAATTACTATAAAGTATTACTTAAATTCCCTAATGCAAGAAATATACAAGAAATATGTTACAAATATTTGCATAAACTATCATCATTCATTATCTTGAGATGCTACCGAAAATCTTATTTTTCAGTAGAATAGCAATGTGTTGTGCATTGTTAAGACGAAACCAGCAAGGGCTGCAACATGAAGATGACTAAGCAAAGCTAAAATATAAATACACCTCTGCTTTGGTTTCCCTTAACCAAGTTCAAACATTATGCTAATGCTACATGCAGTTACTTCACAGTCTGGATTACTAATAAAATGGCTCTACTATATCTATACTTTTACTAAACAAATATAGCAGAGACTAATGAATGTAGTAAAATTATAAACATTGACCTGCAACTACAATAAAGAAAATACTTAAAGGATAGGCATTCAATAATATGTCAAGAGGACACATACCTATGTATGTGCAAAATCTGATACTTCATGTCTTCACCAAATGAGTCAGGCAGGTGAGTTAATCACAACATGGCTCACTATACTACTTTTGTATATTAAATTGTGAGTATTCACCTGATTCTTCACCAAACAAAAACTCTGAAGTTATGAGCAAATAACTTACAAAGATTAATCCATGGTTCTCACAAAACCTACATGCCATTTGCTAACTGAAGAAAAGTAGTAAGTCTGTTCAAAAGACATGCCTAAGGAACATATACAGTCACAGATACACATCAGCAGAGATCACAACCCTCCAAAACCATCCATGTAGGGTTCAAAGAACACTGAAACATCCCCTTAAAATGCATCAGTATAATCAGACATAAAGTTCATATGAACTAGTACATAATGGCAGGCATAATCCCTCTGTAGAAATATTTATATAACATAATAAGGCAAACATTAATTTCTCTTCATTATAACATGCAGAAAAAAGCCATCTAGAAGCAGAATGAAAAGGTGACAAGCCAGAGTAACGAGTACAAGCTGTGACAATAAAGCATGCAGACACTAAGTCGTGCACCACCACCTATGATGCCCTCGCCACCTTACTCACTTGCGAGCAGAGCATTAGTTGCCCCTTTACCAATTTTAGTGTTCGTTAAGAGGAGATCCAAGCCAAATAAGGATGAACTATAGGCTGAAAAGTCCAGAAAGAGAAATGATTATAAGAACCAGTGAGTCTGGTCTTAAGCTTCTTGCCAGTGGACCCAGCAAGAGGAAGAGCAATTGCAAAAAGAGCTAACCAGCAGAGCACAAAAAGGTTCACTTTCAAACTACATATGGAAAGCCATTACATACACATTAAGATCTATGTATGTTGCTTATGTACAGACCAGATATCAAGAAAGTGTTTGCAGCATCGAATGCTATGCAATCTTGCTATTTTCTTTTAGCACTATTTATAGTCCTTTCTTAAAAAATTACCACCAAATATTTGTTAATCTCATTTTACAATGCATTTGTTTAAACATGTGTGATATGAAAAGAAGATAGATAATCTGATGAAGCTCAACTATTCTAAAATAATTCCACATTCCACCAGGTGCACAACAACTTCATGAATTTTAAACCAGAAACAAACTTTCAGATTAATGCCAATAATGGAATTTGAAGCGATCACAGCAGCTGTTCATTCTGATGTGCTGGAGCAAGTCAGGGTGAGAGAGGGAAAGGTGCAGATGTGAGTCAATCTTGCATTCAACCTGCTTGTTGTTCCGAATCATGCTGGTTCTCTTACAGTGAATAGTGACTGTGAGTTATATCTACAAAAAAGCACTTGCTGCAATAAAACACCAAAGAGTTTTCATAAAAAACTACACGAGTCCCTTATTCAAATTCTCTCTTGCTCAGAGCATTTCAAATTCCTTCATAATGTTACACCAAAGACAGTATTTCTTCTTGATAAAGTGTTCACTGTTTGTCATCAATCCTCCACTGCTGATCATTCTCTTGCTCAAACTGTAATATGTATTTAATAATGCATTCAATTCTTAAAAATCCATTTACTGAGAGAGAGAGAGAGAGAGAGAGAGAGAGAGAGAGAGAGAGAGAGAGAGAGAGAGAGAGAGAGAGAGAGAGAGAGAGAGAGAGAAATGTATAAAAATAAATGAAATAATAATGTCACAAAAACACACAAACCAACAAACAAGTCTCCACAACCTTCACATGGCCATCAAATCCACGACGAAAAAAAAAAAATAGTTGAGGAAAAACAAGCCTTACGCTACAGTCCTGCCTCCTACTGCCTGCCTCCCGCCACCACACCAACATGGCCACTCACCAGGGCCCTCCAGGGGGTTGGTCAGGCCACTCGACGTCCAATCAAACTTGGCGGGGGGGATCTGCTCCTGAAATAATTAAGGATTGACAGCGCTATCAGTGTAAATGTGTGTGAAGTGTAAATGTGTGTGAGTGTGTGGTGCTTTGTTAGGGTAACATGTAGGGATTGTAAGCCCAATGTATAAATGATATGCTACTGAGTCCCTTTTCCATGTCTATTCATCCTTCTCATTATCTGCAGGACTGAATCTTTGAAGACAAATGTTTCTTTTTTACACTAAGTCTTGATTTTTTTTCTGAAGTTTACATTTCAGTTTACTAATGACATTCATTCACACTCTCACCTCTGAGCTTCCATTTGTGGAGACGGTAGAGGAAGCACTTGAGGAATTCTTCTTGTGCTGTCCTTGCTTAGGTGTAGTTGCAGGAAAGGTGTCTGCAGGAAGCTCCTTGGTTGCCCCAGCCAGTCCCACACCACCAGATCCTCCTGAACCCTCAGTGGATTTGGCTGGGGTGAGTGGGGAGAAGCTGAGGGTCTGGGCAAAGAGGGGCACTGAAGAGCTCCATTTCTGCCCAAACAGCTGCAGAAGTGAATGGAGAGTGCTGTTCATAAGGATATCTTACAGGAAACAAGAACAAACTTTCCAACCTGTCAGTGTCAAAGTATAACATCTGGTCCAGATGGGAAAGCATAAAAAATTAAAGATAACTGAAAATTTGTAGCATGTACATTAACATAATTTCAATTTGATATTCTGAACATGAACTATTTAAGTCTACGAATATCAATCTTTTACACAACTAGTACATAAATCTAACCTTATGTGTATGTAATGATGTGATGGGATATGTTTCTGATTCAGTTGAAATAAAATGGTGAAGATATATAATCAAAACATAAGAATATTATCAAGAGCCATTATAGTCTGAAAATATAAAAAGTTGAAAGCATAACAAAGTTCAGAAAGATCCCAAACTGAACAAATTAAAAGCAAAAAAAGTAAAACAAAATCTATTCTGGAAAAAAAAAAAAGGTCCATACCATTAGCAAAAAAAAAAAAAAAAAAAAAAAAAAAAAAAAAGCATCTGCAGAGACAGAAAAGATGCAAAAGAAGTAGCATAAGCAATACAGGCACTTGCAAGTACTTCAGTTGTGGCAGACTAATATTCCTTGTTTGATCTCAAGTGGAAAAGTGATACATAGAAAATCCAATGATTGGTATGGTACAGCAAAACAAATTCAACACCATACAATTTATATGTTCTGAGTCATATAATACTTAATAAAAGCATATACATTTGAATCTCATCAATTTCAAGTTTCAAGTTCATGATTTTCAAGTTTTACGTCGTGAGTGTCAATGAGGCACATGCAGCACAAGTAATGTTGCACATGATGCCAATACCAGGATGAAAAGCAAAGGCAGCTAAGTGGTCCAAACATGTTTCACTATTCTTCATTAGTTTCTGAGTTGACACATTCATGTGATTGATGCGTAAAAATACTGGTAATTTGCATATTATTATGGACGAAGAAGCCTTTTTCTAGTAACTTCAATGCATGAAAAGAGAGAAAAGCAATGGAGAGGAGAGAAGATTCACAAAGCAGAGGAGAGATGGGAAGGAAAAAGAGGAAGCTGCATGTACAACAAAATAGAACAGTGGGTGTGGAGTTGTGTGTTTACCGTGATCATGGCCGCCTTACTCACAATGTTGCGAGCGTCTACATTCACCGAGGAGAGGAAGAAGTTATGGGCCTGTGTGCTACTCCATGACAGCCTCAGGGCAGCACTAGACTCAAGGTTTTCCAGTTGACGCCACACAAATGCATCACTCTCAATGGCCTGATGCAGTAAGGGCACAGAGCAGCTCTCCTCCTGTGATGCCTCTGGTGTTCTTGGTATCCACTTGGTGACTAGACTCTCAAGCTGTTAGAGATTTACCCAATAGTAATAACAATAACTAGTAAATAACAATAATAAAAATAGTAGTAATAGTAATAACACCACTTTATACACACATATAAACAACAGAATGGTTAAGAGTATTTGCTGACCTTCTGCAAAATAGGACTTGTCTTGGTCACTTTACCATCCTGAACCTGAAATTGTGGGACTTCTTCTACAGCAGCAGTGGTGAACCCCCTCAATGCCTCACTGTTCTCTGGGGCACTGAAGTCCCCAAAGTCATCACTGAAGTCTTGAGAGAAGTCATCCTCAACAGCACTCTCTTTCTCGGGCACCACAAAGTCACCAAAATCATCAAATTCAGCCTTGACATTAGTGTTTGCTGAGGCTGTAAAGTCACCAAAGTCATCCTCACCATCACCTGCATCATCACTACCAGCCACAACTTCACCACTACCCTCATTACCATCACCAAACCCAGTGCTGAAGTCACCAAAGTCACCAAAATCATCTGAGTCACCAAACGTGCCCTCTTCAACTTGCTTTCTCAGATCACCAAAATCTAGATCATCATCATCATCATCATCATCCTCACCATCATCACTACCACCATCATCATTATCACCTTTGGCTTGATTGAAATCACCAAAGTCAGATTCATTTTCATTCTCACATATATCACTAATATGTTCTGCAGTGTCACTGGAAGGCTCCATTTCCCCTTCTTTCACCGTTATGTCATTTTCTGGCACTGCACTTTCATTACTACTTAAGAAAGGAACATCTTTACCCAGCCCAAACTTATCACCTGTTCTTTGTTCTTCATCACCATCCCCTGAGGCACTGGTTGTTGGCACCACCACAGTGTTTACTTCAGAATCTTCCCTCACATTCTCTTGACTGGTAGCCATCCCATCTCCCATTACTCGTTCATTCCAAGCACTGTGGGAAGGAGTTTGAGTCACTTCTGAGGTGACAGGAGGGCCCACTTTGCTCTCATCTTCTGGCCTGAGAAATCCTTTAGAGTGGAGAAAAGTAACACTCGTCTCTCCCTGTTCATCTTCACTGGCATCACTTCCTGCATCTCTTGTCACTCTACTTGACTTGCAAGCCAAATCCTCATCTTCTGAATTCCCATCTGCTTGCAATCGTTCAGTAATTAAACTAATTTGATGAACACTTGCACCTGAACTGACCTCTTTGCATTCATTTTGCATTATGTTGATTTCAGATGCTGGCTGACACTGATGGAGATGAAGGCTCTTTTCTGAATCACATTTGTCATTAATGTTGGCACCACTAGGTAGATCAAATCCAGCTTCATGAGAAGAAAACTCTCCAAAGTCAGCATCATCATCCTTTACTAATGTGTCTTCTGCAACACAGTCCAAGGGAGGAGGAGAGCAAACTGCCCTGTGTCTAGATGAGTCATTTTCTTTACACTTAGAGGTTTCACTCTCCTGGGAGAGTGGGTGACTAGATATTTGGCTACTGTCCCAATTCTGACTTGAGTTTGCTTGCACACTGCCCACACACTCCCTTGGTGTCTCACTGCCAGCAGAGCACACTCCCTGAAAGTCACCAAAGTCATCCACATCATTCTGTTCAAAGTCTGACAATTCCCTGTCTACCCGTCCAATGTCGCTGCCAATCAAGTCCTCGCGAGAACATGGGTGGCCGTCCCCCTGGGGCTGTGGGGAGAATTCATGTGGGTGATTTGAGCTGTCCACTCCAGAGTCCTGGCTGATGCTGTCCTCCAGGGTCCCCTCCACTCCCTCTGTTAGTCCTCGGTCTGTGGTGGGCCCTGAACGAATGCCTGGGAATCTAGATGGGCTGGACTCTGGTGTTGGGGGCAATTTGTCTGACAGACCTGCAATAAGATTTATAGGAAAGACTCTGCTACATAATTAACATATTTTTAGAGTGAAATATACTTAAATATTATACATGATAACAGCTATAAATGTCATGTTCTGGATAAAAGATAAATGTGCTTAAATATAATCCAGATATTTGCAATTCACAACACATAAACACATTGGCACTAAAAAATCCCAATCTGGTAGTTGGAAATGTGAAATGTTCAGCAACATAACATTACTGTTGTCACTAGGTGAATGTAATGCCTTGGAGAAACAATAGCAACACTTGTCTAAACCTACATTTACAAAGCATTTCCTTAACAGCCAAAGGTTAATCAAGTGGCAACACATTTGACACACAACTATAGGATCTGTGGTTAGAATATCTGGTTACGTGGCATGTTAAGTTCTTAACACTACACATTAAGTAAAGCCCCTTCATATCATTCCTGGGAGCCATTTCCTCCTTGATGTTGTTCAGCCTACTTCTAAATGGAATCACCTAGAGCACATTACATACTTGCTACTAAGCACCAAAGTAGTTTTTCAAACCAAGTTATCCAAACTACCACACAAATTTAAACAATTACCAGAGGCTTTCAGTTGTGGATTATTCACTGAAGGCAAGTGTGAAGTACAAGCTTTGTCCCCACAGCATGGAGTGAGACCTCTCGGTTCTTTAACTTCAACAAAGGAAAATCAAATAGAGGTAAAAACATATAACAAACTCTGTTACATAAAGAAGTGCACAAATTAAAATTATGTTCATTCTAGGCATATATTTGTTACCCTTTAATTTCAAAATAATATAAAGTATATTAAAAAAAAAATCACACATTTTGGTATCCTCTCACCAAATAAAAAGAAAACCAAAGCCAATCCAATGTATGTCCCACTCCCCACTGGTCATCCTCCTACAGCAACTACTTACCTGTGATGTCAAAAGAAGCATTGTGAGATGAGAAGTGATCAAACTCATCATCCTCATCCACTCCTGGACAGGCCACAGATGGGAGGGAGTCCAGGGGTGGTGGAGAGGATGACAGTCTTGGAGGAATCATCTGAAAGGCCATGTCATTCTTCCTTGACCTGATGAGAAAAGAAAACAAGTGAGTCAAATTGTGTGTCATAGGTTCAGATTTAGTTTACATAGTTAAATGAAGCTACATGACTTATCTTTCTGGTTAAAGGTAAATTGAGGAAATAATGATGAAGTGCTGTCATGGTCATCATTAAGTTTTGCTGGACAATGTGACCCACCCAGCAGTGTGATGGTGTTGCTTACTTCACCCAACACATCATACAGGATGAGCCTAAAGCATTACCATAATTCTTGTCATCTCTATATAAAACTAACATATTTATCATATTATCAAAGGAATCATAGTTGAAGTCTTAGATTTCCATCCAAAAAGCATCAATGGATCCAGCATTTCACTATTCAGTGCAGGAGAGGGTAGAGATTGTGGAAGTCTAATTTGTGACTCATAATTAAGCATTTGATTGACAAATTCAGGGAAGCAGGAAGGGTTAGTGATAAAAAAAAGGGCATAGTGCCTGACTATGGTCTGCAAAGATAGATTACAATATTGAGAACCAAATGACAAAGCATTTATCACATGCAGTTAGTCTCTCAAGGACTACTGTTAGGGGCTCCACAGATATTAAGACAGCAGATTAGGTTCTGTACCAACTTCAGCCTCAGTATTGCCTATAGACATTCAATTTTACTTCAGTTCCCCATAGATGTGACAGAGTATGGACAGCTTTGTGGCATGATGCAGAAGGAAATTAACACAAAACGAGATTGAAGAATTCACTGACCACAAGTGGAATATTACAGTAAATGGTGTGTGTCAGGAGTGATGATAGTGTAATAGATAAGCATTATAAGCCTGATTTTAATTATGAGAGTTGTTTATGTTATCAGAGTACATCACAGTAGATCTTCTGGAAGAGGCACTAAGCCTGTGTCTCCAGATCAGTAGCCTCATCGTCAGCACTGGGAAGCGTGGTGGCTTTGTACCGAAAACGAAGTTCATGGTTTTTCCAGAATTTATCCAACCTCTTCTCGAACTCAGCCACAGACCCAGCCTCCACTACCCACTCTGGTAACTCGTTCCAGTTGTTCACAACTCGGTTTGGAAAAGAATATTTTCTAATATCCAATCTTGCTCTAGTCTTGAATATTTTCTTTGAGTTCCCCCGAGTCATGCCATCCTCCCTTGTCTGGAAGAGTCCTTCGGTACATTCCCAGTCGTACTTATGGCTAATAATCTTATACGTCTCTATCTGATCACCTCGGGACCTTCTGTACGCAAGGGTGGATAAGGCCAGCTTCCTTAGTCTTTCTTCATATGGTAGATCCTTCAATTCCGGCACCAGCTTCATGGCTCTCCGCTGCACACCTTCCACAGCCTCTATATCTTTGACCAGGTGAGGACACCACACCTGATTTGCAAATTCCAGATGTGGCCTCACCAAAGCAGTGTACAAGGGCTTGATGACTGCAGGCTCTAGATGGACAAATGTTCTTATTAGGCCTACTATTCTATTTTCTTTATCAATCTTCTCTGCAAGATGGTCGGAGAATTTCAGCCTATCATCTATTAGTACTCCAATGTCCTTTTCCATCCTGGTCTTTTCAATGTCTCTGTACATGGAGTAGCCTCTATCGTCCACATTGGATTTACTTATGTGCATGTACCTACTTTTCTCAGGGTGGAAATTTAGTAGCCATTTTTCAGTCCATTTTCTGAGCCCGTCCAGATCCTTCTGTAGCTTGTCACAGTCTTCTGAGTCCTTTATCCTCCTGAACACCTTTCTGTCATCTGCATACAGGAAAACCTCACTTTCATGCTCTACTGCTTCCGGCAGGTCATTGATGAACAGAACAGACAACAGAGGACCCAGCACTGAGCCCTGTGGAACACCACTGCATACCTCCTTCCACTCCGATGCCACTCCATTCACCATTACTCTTTGTCTTCTTCCCATTAAAAATTTCCCAATCCAAGTCAGCAAAATTCCTGCAATATTGTAGCTGGCCACCTTCTCCATCAGACGCTTGTGAGGAACCCGGTCAAAGGCTTTCATGAAGTCGCAGTAAATCACATCCATGGCCAGCCCGTCGTCTATAGCCTCAGCCCAACTATCAATTACTTTTATCAGCTGCAGCACTGTTGATCTTCCGAAGATAAACCCAAACTGCCTCTTGCTGAACAGCTTGTGCTTTTTCATGTGTGCTATAATTTCCTCCCTTATCAATGATTCCATGATCTTGCAACACACACATGTCAGACTGACAGGTCTGCAGTTTCCTGGATCCTGCTTGTCTCCTTTCTTGTATATAGCCGTAACAAAGGCATCTCTCCAGTCCTTCAGTATTTCACCTTCCTGCAATGAGCTGGTGAACAATATCCTGAGTGGCTCCAGTAACTCCTCCATCGCCTGCTTGATTATTCTTGGATGTAAATTGTCTGGACCAGGGGATTTGTTCTTCTTCATGCTTTTAATGATCTTTCTTATTTTGTCCTGGGTTATTTTCATTTGATCCAGTCTAGGAACAGCCTTCTTGTTTGCAGGTGGTGACTCTCCCTCTGGTTCCTTAATAAATACTCCTGCAAATTGTTCTGAGAGGATATTTGCTTTCTCCTTGTCAGTTGTGCCTTTATCTTCTCAATTACTGTCTTTGTATAGATCTCCAATACAGGATTTAGTTCTAGTTTTTGCAGTCATGTACTTCCAGAATATCTTGGGGTTTTCCTTCAAAAGACTGGCAATCTGTTTCTCCTTTAACTTGAGTGCATTCCGGGTTTCCTATCTAATCTGATTATTGAGCCTTCTATAGTTCTTTGCCGTTTCTAGGTATTCCCTATCACTGCCATCTTCTTCCTTAAACTTTTTCATCCTCTCCCACAATCGTTGTTTTCTTTTCACCTTGGCCCACAGCTTCCTGTTCATTGGGAGGTTTTCATTTGTTTGCTTTCTCCTTGGCCCACTGACTGACCTCTTAGGTACACATTCTTCAATGACTTCCTTCATTTTCAGTAAAAATTTGTTCCATTTGGTATCAATGGCCAGGTCTGATGACAAATACTGTGCCCAGTCAATATCTAATCTGTCTTTCATGAGTTTAAAATTGGTTTTCTCATACATATAGACTTGCCTCTTGCTCTTAGTCTCCATCTCCTGGAGCTGACAATGAAAATATAGGCAGGCATGGTCACTTTTTCCCAATGGGCTCAGCAGTATTATATCTTCGACTATGGACAATATTATGGAAAAAAAATTAAATTGTCAAATACTACCACACGTTTGAGGTCTATATTGACACGGCACAGCTTTGGAAATACCTACATCAAGAAAAATAAGTCAATAATCAGATTCTCACATGCTATCACCAATACAATAAAACATACAAGCTTATTCAGGCACTTACAATATTTTACCTACTTATATGAACTTATATATATACAGGATATTAGATCCAGACCTCAGCAGACTTCTTCATGCAGCTCATTTTACATTTTTCATAACTGATGTAGATAACTTGCCTTTAGTGTGGTGACAAATATGAGGAATCCAACACATTAATGAACTTTATCTAAGAAAGAGAGGGAAACTGGTGCACGAGATCACATGAAGATAAGCCATTCCATTTTAAAGGTTGGTATGGTTAGGTTACATAGACTTGGTAACTGTAACTAACCTATCTTATCCCATATCAAATGCAGCCAGGGTAGCTCACCTTAATGGGAAGCAATACAACATTATATAACTTTCCACATCAACACCTTAAGCATATCTGGCGTAAGAGAAAAGGCTTACTGATTGATGTAAGGGATCAAGACGGCAAATCGACTCTAATGAAAGCTGACCTCGGGAAAACTTAGTCGTCCTCTCGCTGAGCCCACTTTATACATAACAACTCCAGGAATGAGCACAGTACAGCCCCTCTACCCACTGGCACACGTGGAAGGTAAGATTTGTACAGGTGCGTCACCCCCACTCACTGCCCCGCCTACATCCCTCTACGACCCTTACCGTCACTTCCTCCATTCACTAGGCACTAGAAACACCACTATACGCTGATACAACCCTATATTTGGCACACTGCAATGTGTCTAGGGAGGAAAAAATGTGAGAATATAGCAAAATACTTACTTACCCGAGAGTCCCGTCCTGTGTTTACCTTCCACAGCTGTTCCTGCCTCGTCCTGCTGCTGCTGCTACCTGCTGCTGCTGCTGCTGTATGGCATTTCGACTAAGAATCTACATAATATGACTAGATATTTGCTTATAATATGTAATATATTCATTTTATTATATTTGTATGTCTTTCTGAGTCTTTACATATTGTTTGATAATATGATTTTTATTCAGGGTAGGTATATTCAATACTTTTTCGTTAGGTAGCTAGTAATATATGTAATTCAGTCTTGCAAGTCGTCTACATAATTCTCTTTCTCATGTGGTCCATATGATTCTTTATAGCAGGTGATATATATATATATATATATATATATATATATATATATATATATATATATATATATATATATATATATATATATATATATATATATATATATATATATATATATATATATATATATATATATATATATATATATATATAATGGGTCAGTCAATGGCAGCAGGTCTGGATGTGGGCTGTTCATACATCTCTGCCAGTCTCTACACTGACACTGAGGTTTCCAGGCGGCTCCCTGCGGGCCTGCACCCATGTCTTCCATTAGAGCAGCTGTATGCTGTACTGGAGGCGCTCCACATTGTGGCGCCTCTCCATAAGAATGTAAATTTCTTTATGGACAGTCATTGTACGCCCTTCAATCCACCTCCCCCATGGACTGTGATCTAGTTAAGTGTCTTGATCTCATCCACGCCCTAGAAGGTGCTGGTGCCACGGTCCATTTCATCTGGATACCCTCTCATGTGGGTATCTCGTTAAATGAAAAAGCAGACCACCTTGCTCAGTGTGCCCTACAAGATGACACAGTGGACCCTGGCACTGAGTACACTCTGGGTTATGTTAAGAGTAGCATTAAGGACTTTGTACATAGTAGCATTAGTGATCAATGGGAGCTTTGTTGCCATAGGGGCAGTAGCACTAGTCTTCACTATGCACGTGTCTCCCATAGCTGTGCTTACACCTACGGGAGACACACTGCATCACATGACAGGGTGGCAATGAGGCTCAGATTAGGCTACAAATACTTTTGGGAAGTCAGTGCTTCTCCTGGTGTGTGCTGTGTGCTGTGTGCTACACCAAGGGGACACACTTTACGTCACTATATCATGGAATGTCCTCTCATTGCTAAATTTAGGCCACAAGGTCAGCATGACTTGTACAGCCTCATTGACCATCTCCTAGACTCTGCCACCCTCAGGGATATACTCAGGGAATATCCTCAGTTTGCTCCCAGACTATAGGATGTCTTAGGCAATAAGGTGTGCAATATGTGTAATTATTTATTGAAATACTTGTATTCTTGTTGTGTATATTGTCCAGAGTTATTTTTGTGATACTTTAACCTGAAGTCTTTGCCCAGGGGGTGGGTGGCAAGGCCCATCCTCCTCTTTTGTTGTAATCTTTTATTAATTCAACAATAAATGTATCAATCAAATATATATATATATATATATATATATATATATATATATATATATATATATATATATATATATATATATATATATATATATATAATTCTCTTTACAGTACCTCTTTCGCATGTAGTCTATCTCCCATCTCCTTTGTTGTACTTTTTTTTTTTTCAACAATAAACTTATCAAATCAAATCAAATCATATATATGTAATTCTTTTGTGCAGGATTTGTCTTTGCAGTTCTCTATAAATAAGGGCAACTGTAAACTGTAAAGGGTCTTATTAATTTACTTATGCATCTCAGGGACATATGTATGTATATACATATACAATGTCTGTATGTAGGGTAAGATTGGGGTAAATCGAACACGGGCCGAGTGTAACAAACAACACGCATAGTAGTCTGCCCTGTCAATGATAATTTTTTTTTTCCAATCAAGTCAAAGGAAAAAAATGAAACATTCTAAGATGACAGACTTAAACAGTAGAACATTGTTGATATGAGGGACGACCGCACCAGACAAGATTTTCGATTTTTTCGAACTTAAATGTTATTTTTCGCACTAATGATATAGCTAGTGTCTTATAATTGCCAAAACATGCTGATGCTAATGGTATCATTCTTAATAGTAAAAATAATGTATTTACCATGATACTGGGGGAGAACAATAATCAACCAGAACCTTCCCATGTCACCATGAATGTACTAATATATTTTTACACAACGGGGGCATAACGAACGGTGATGTACCGATCAACTGTTCAGAGTATCTCCTATTTATATAACCTTTAAACACTCAATTCCCTAGTAATGTTGTAGTGTGCCAATTCAATCTTTATTTTTGTAATTGACTGAAATTAGCTTTTTATTTTTTTATTTATTTTAGTTTTTGCTTTACGGTCGATTGAAATTAGCTTTTTTTTTTTTTTTTTTCTTTTTACAGCTGATAATTGATGGATGAAGTTTATTACGAATAATAAGTGATATATAAGTAGACATGTAGTACATAAGGCAGGAGGTTAAGAATAATTACTAGTACCTTCGAATGATATTTCCTTTAGGAGTGTCATTGCAGATGGTGTTCGTAGCACCGTCATGCCTTGTTCGGATAATCTCTTTATGGAAAAAGAAGTAGAAGAAAAAAAGAAAAAAGTTCTAATTTGTGGACCTTACTTTTTTCATAAATCATTGTAAAAAAAAAAAAAAAAGCTTCACCTATATAGTTTGTTGTATTACTACTATTTTTCATATAAATTAACACATTTTTTTTCCCCAATAATAGTACAGTACACCCCCTTCTCACCATACCTACCTACAGTACATACATGCATATATATATATATATATATATATATATATATATATATATATATATATATATATATATATATATATATATATATATTTGCTGGTGTAAAGACATTATTGTATTCGTATTGATTCTGGCAAATTAGTCTTTTGCCAAACACGTCCCATGCTAAGTAGCCAGTGATCAAGCCGCCGCCGCCGCCATCGCTCCCATTGACTGGGCAGCACTAGTAGGCTGGCAGGACAAAGCACAGGTGGTGAGAGGGACAGTGAGAGAGGTGAAGACGAAGATTCTGATTATAGTGATAGTAATTAAGAGAACATGTGCGTCTGCAGCCTCTCAGCGATCAGAGGTTAACTATTTATACACCCTAGAGGACACAAACCGGACAGCAGTGTGTGGGTGCCTGCTGATAGCTTGGACAGCCACCGCCAAACAGTGCTAATTAAGTAATATACTGGTGTAACTCATCACTTCACGGTTCTGACATGTCATAACCTAACGTTGGTAACCTCCAGAACAACATATCAGTGAAAAAACACCTGCAGATAATGAATAACCACAATACTCCAATAAGTCAACAGACTAACCCTCTGACCCGCTTCCGTTCTCTCTCAGCCATTATCTGTCTCATTTCTCACTTATTACAAGTCAGGCAGGTCATAAAGTGGTGCCATAGTCTTAATCTTTACTTATTGAAATATATCCACAATTGCTGGATTTGTGTGTTAAAGAAGCTCAGTGAAGGGAAGCAGGCTAAAATGTGACGTCACTAGCAGCTATGTTGACGTCATCCCCGGCTCCCGCCCAAATACTCTGCCGGTCCCAGGTTGTCGACGTACAATATTATTTATACTCGTCTCAGTTAATTTATTTTGAGTTACAAATATCCTTTAAGGGTTTCTAATGATATAGTTCATTGTGTTTACGTGTCTTCTATGCTTGAGTTGAGTGAAGTATGGTGATTTAGAGGGTGGACGCTTGAGGCCGCCAGGAGGATGGGCATATCCAGTGTTATGATGGCCAGGGCGGAGAGCCGTGAGCTTAGTGCAGTATGTTGAGAGTGGATGCGTGGGCATTGAAGCAGGAAATGTTCCATGGCCTGAGGGGTAGTCCTACACCAAGGGCAGAAGGGGTCAGGAGACAAATGTAGGTGAAATTCGCATTTGGCGGTAGTTTCGCCAGACTAATTAATTCGCCAAGTGCGGAGACTTACTGTATATATATATATATATATATATATATATATATATATATATATATATATATATATATATATATATATATATGTGTGTGTGTGTGTGTGTGTGTGTGTGTGTGTGTGTGTTTCACTGTTTGATCTGCTGCAGTCTCTGACGAGACAGCCAGACGTTACCCTACAGAACGAGCTCAGAGTTCATTATTTCTGATCTTCGGATAGGCCTGAGACCAGGCACACACCACACACCGGGACAACAAGGTCACAATTCCTCGATTTACATCCTGTACCTACTCACTGCTAGGTGAACAGGGGCTACACGTGAAAGGAGACACACCCAAATGTCTCCACCTGGCTGGGGAATCGAACCCCGGTCCTCTGGCTTGTGAAGCCAGCGCTCTAACCACTGAGCTACCGGGCGTGTGTGTGTGTGTGTGTGTGTGTGTGTGTGTGTCTTTGTCTTTCATGGTGCAGATTGTGATGTGTGTGTGTGTGTGTGTGTGTGTGTGTGTGTGTGTGTGTGTGTGTGTGTAATTCACCTCGGTCGTCTGCTGGTCACCCAGCCAGTCTTCCCCATTACGGAGCGAGCTCAGGGCTCATAGAGTGATCTTCGGGTAGGACTGAGACCACAACACACTCCACACACCGGGAAAGCGAGGCCACAACCCCTCGAGTTACATCCCGTACCTATTTACTGCTAGGTGAACAGGAGCTACACATTAAGAAGCTTGCCCATTTGCCTCGCCACACCGGGATTCGAACCCGGCCCTCTCGTGTGTGTGTGTGTGTTTCACTGTTTGATCTGCTGCAGTCTCTGACGAGACAGCCAGACGTTACCCTATGGAATGAGCTCAGAGCTCATTATTTCCGATCTTCGGATAGGCCTGAGACCAGGCACACACCACACACCGGGACAACAAGGTCACTTCTCGATTTACATCCCATACCTACTCATTGCTAGGTGAACAGGGGCTACACGTGAAAGGAGACACACCCAAATATCTCCACCCGGCCGGGGAATCGAACCCCGGTTCTCTGGCTTGTGAAGCCAGCGCTCTTTTGTCATCAATGGGGAAATCTACCATCTGGATCCAGACAGATAACCTAACACACACACACACACACACACAGAGGAGGGTAGTGAAGAGGGAGATGACTATGTGGTGATGTTTTAATCACGGGAGGGAGATGGTTTGGACAAGGAGGGGAAGGTCAAGTGGGTGGAGCCCAAAGGCTTAGTTTTTGAGGTGGTAGAACCAATCAAAGGAAAACTGAAGACTTCACCTGGTGTGAGGGTACTAGGTGTTGCTACTGAGAAATTATATGGCCCAAATTTGCAAGGAGTAAAGTGCTGGTGTCTGTAGTATCTAGAAATCTGATATCTGGTATTAAACATGCATAACAAGAACAGAAACAGACGAACTATTGAACTATTTTGGCAGTACAGAGATGTTAAGCCTCAGGTAAATATTCTCTCCCCATCCCTCACTCTCGGAATGCATGGTTGTTTGTGTAAGTTAAGTGTGTTCTCCTTCCCATGTCTTTCTCATCCATATTTATCTCAAATTCTTGGATTTACATACATTTCTATGTACTTTTCCATAATGAAATTAATAAAATGTTGTAGTACAAGGAAGGAATGAGGAATGGAAGTGTGTGAGAGAGGTTATCAGTAGTACTAATATGTAGTAACAATAAAAATTGTAACAGCATTATTATTAGTATTATTGTGCGTGTTACTACTTCTGCGTTTACTGCTGTCCATGCTAATCTATGTTTTACCAATGTATTGATAAATAATAATGATACAATATTGCTACTAATGTTAGCTTGGGCAGAAAAAAATTACTACTTGCTCACAGCAGGTTGATATTAAATATCTACCATCCTTGTGATTACATTCAGAAACTGAGAGAGAGAGAGAGAGAGAGAGAGAGAGAGAGAGAGAGAGAGAGAGAGACTAGGGACTGAGGACAGTTTTACAATGAGGATAATGAAGCTACAATAGAGGTTGAGTTAATAGACCAGTTTGAGTTCAAAAGAAATGAGATTGGAATTAAGATCAGCAAAACTGAAGGGAAGAAATTGAAGTAGGAGGATGAAATTAGAGTTCAGAGAAAACAAGGTGGAAGCTTGTTGAAATTATGAAAGGAAGATGGGCCTATAACTTCTGCTTGAAAATAAAGAAAGGAAAGTAGATGAACTAGAGGCTATATAAACATATCAGGCATGTTGTTTTCATAAGGATAATCATTACACATGTTATGATCTATGTAATCCTTGTTTACTGTGTAAGTACCTCACAGACCATAAAAACTGAGTGGCTGGTGGTGAGCGGCCCAATCCACCTTGCTCAAGGTTGGGCCAGGGCCGCACCCACCACCGCCTACAACTATGGCTGAACAGACACATAAAGCTGAGCTGTGAATGATGGTCAAGAGCATCCTGATGAACTGGTTCTACGACTCATGGTACACCACCTGTTTGCCTGGGGACCACAGGGGTGTTTGGTGACTACTCTAGGAAGGCAACCAAACATACCAATTATTCTTTAACGGGATACAATAATAATAATAATAATAATAAAAAAAAAAAAAAAAAAAAGACATGGTTGGGATATAAAACTTGCTCCTCCAAGTTTATAAATACACTACGGAATGAATAACGCACACTAAATATATTACTGTTGTCTCCAACATAATGTCACTTCAGACCATAGCAATCAAACAGGGCATAAATTAACACTGGACACTACATAATATTACACATAATATATATTACAATTTCCTAGTAAAACTCATGGAAATGTAAGTCAAATATTTGTGACAGATGACTTGCAGCTTGAAGAAAAAAAGATTTAATTGCTGGCCTGAGAGTGCAATTCAGATTGTTATTGCTTAGTCTATGAGTATAGAAAAAATAATAATAATAATTACCAAATAAATATAAAAATACCTTAATTTACATCTGGGATTCAACCTGACACTATTATACTGAATGGTCACAGAACTTTTATGGATACTTCTCAACAAAGCTCATTATAATCTGTTCCAAAAGAATATAAAACTGTACACTTGAAAATAAAACAAAAATGATGAACAACATAACAAGTGCAACATGAGATCTTCAGGAATGCAAATATGGGAATATCATATTCTAGCTTAACTCCTTATCAAAATGTGAGCACCATCCTTCAAATCACTCAAGCAGTAACCATGGAAATAATAATCTATGGTGTGAAGTCATAAAACAAAACAATAAACAATATTGTTTCCTAATATCTGTGATAATGTCTGAATTAGTAACAATTTCATACAGATACAAATACTTTTACAGGTTTCAAAATACTTCACCATTATCACTTTTTTTTTTTTCAAAGATATTGCTATCCCCTCACATTATATTAGCAAGAAACAATTGTCGTTGCTCTGCCCCGACAGCCTCCATTGTGCTTGGCAATAACAAAGTGACTTGCACTTGATGTAAATGTTAAGTGTCACAGGCTTAATTAAAGGAATTCACTAGGTACCAAAATAGTCACCATGAACACAGAACACTTAATCTCTAAGAGGAAGAGGCTTGAATATATTCCTAATGCCTATTGTTGAAAGCTAATAAAGAGAAAGGGACAATATATCAAAGCTAGCCACTTCAATACTCAAGAGTACATAACTCATCTTATTGCTATGTATAGAAAACTGTTGACCTATGTGGCAAAACTTTCGTAATACTGTTCCTCCATTGACTTACCATGACTAACGTAATGGAACTAACACAATTCTTTGATAATAGACCTTATAGTGATTTTTTGGTACACACAAGAAATGCATTATGAGACTGTTAAAACCTCTACAGCCAGTTCAACAGCAAGACACAAAACCATGTAGTATTTAACACTGACCAACTGTAACATAACAAGGGGAAAAAATTATATATACTATATATAGATAGATATATAAGGAAAAGACACAGCAAACACAATAATAAAAACAAAAATGTAACATAACTATAACAGCAAAGAATAGAGAGTAAACAAGAAATGCACAAGGCTCTGCACCATCAGTGACCTAGGAAACAGACTAGTATCAGATGCTTCAATGCTGAGGCAACCAAACCAATCGTTAACATTTTACCTGGACATACATAGTGGGTAACTGCATTCACTATCATAGACAGAGTTTCACAACTATATATGCAATTGAATAGTTATTGCTTTCAGGGGAGAGAGAGAGAGAGAGAGAGAGAGAGAGAGAGAGAGAGAGAGAGAGAGAGAGAGAGAGAGAGAGAGAGAGAGAGAGAGAGAGAGAGAGAGAGAGTCTAGGTAAAATAAAATACCAAGGTATTGGGCAGCAGCATGAGCAGACTCTCCTGCCTACAATGAACATAACTATTGTGAATGTTCTCTGTGCAGTGGAGGGTCAAGAGGCAGCCATGGGGTCACCAAGGTGTCAAGCACTTGGCTCATACTCATAGAATTCTGATACTTTAAGATAAGATGAAGTAAGCAATGTAAACAAATATATTAATGATTATTTGAGGATGCTACATAGTTACAGGTGCAATATATTAAGTACATGTGAAGGAAGGATAAAATGTAGTGATCTCTGGATATACATAAATATATATAAATATGAATACATACATACATACACACACACACATGCACATATATGTGTGTGTGTGTGTGTGTGTATGGATGGGGAAAAAAAAAAAAAAAAAAAAAAAAAAAAGGCTGTAACAGTAAAATAATCATCCTATACAAAGTTTATGCACATAGATAAGAATATATTGCAATCATTTCAGTAATATCAAGACAGAAGGAAGCCTCAACAATGGAAAACGGTGATCAAATAAAAAGAAAAAAAAAACGTACAGATCTCAAGCTATTTACAAGACCTCCTACGATAGTCAGCATTCATTAGCACCAGCAGTAAAAATCATAGGGGATGAAGTGTTAAATAAATAGAAAATTAAAACTAAGTACATAAGTCTATGCCATGTCTAATAACCTTGTGCATCATGTAAGTGTGTGTGTGTCTGAAGCTTCTGACTCAAGTACTAAGGTAAACACTAGCAGGGAAGAAAAAGTTAGATAGATAAATAGAGAGATATAGAGAAAAGTGTGGGAAAAAAAAAAAAAAAAGTGACAGAATTAGACACGGAAGCAGCTCAGCCTTCACGACCACTTAAGCTTGCATTTATGTTACCTTGTGTAAAGCTCACAAAACGTACGAGAGAAGATTCACATCATTCAATAAACGGCCGACCCCTCGAACCCAACGTGGAGACAACTATGTAAACCCGATTCTGGTGACTAAATAATGAAAAACACAACATTTACTAACAAAGAAGGAAAATAAATGTTCAGGTACTCTAAGAATTTGTGTTACTCACACAAAGTGAAAAATTCCGTTATAGGAAAAAGATAATTCATAGAAGAATAAGAGAAAACAGGGTATCAACTTTACAAGACAAACCTCAGCCCGCCTTATTCACTGCCTGAATTTGGACGCAAAAAATTTTGCAAAGCCTAACTTCATAGATACAAAATTGGCAATATTCATGTAAGAGGACTGTAATACCCTAGAACTGCTGGACACCAATTCCATAATATGTCACAACACTGAAGTTTTGGCACACACACACACACACACACTAAAGCTACATCAACAGTGAAACCTTCAAGGGCAATCACCTTTCGTTGTCACTGGTACATTCATTGCTCAGCTCAGCAGGTTCAGAGCTTGCATTACACAAGTCAATTGTGAAGCTAAGTAAGTCATTCAGTGATCTGGCAGTGTTAAATAGTGTGGTTTGATGTTATTCAAGGAGATCATTATTCCACCAACTCATTAAATGCAATAGTAGTGTACAGGATGTCCTACAAAACATATATTTAAAGAATAATTCTTGAGAGAGAGAGAGAGAGAGAGAGAGAGAGAGAGAGAGAGAGAGAGAGAGAGAGAGAGAGAGAGAGAGAGAGAGAGAGAGAGAGAGAGAGAGAGAGAGAGACCTGCTTCAGGGCCAAAGGTATTTGTTACACTTTAACAGTACCAGTATTTGATTATATATAGCAAAATACTTCCTCTACATCAGTATTTAAGTTCAGTGGCCAGCTCTGAACACCACATACTGTGGTAAAAGGTTTCACTGTATCCCTTACAAAATACATCTATAAACCATGGCTGAGATAATCCCTTGCATTCATTACAAGATTGATAAATAAATAGTTTGTCAGTACACAAAGGGTATGATTGCTGACTTCTATAAATTGATGTAAGACAAAATATGTTTCAGATTTGATCTATGCCAAAACAGGACATAGAGCTCACTTTCAAGATAACAGTACAAGATATTCACTTCACCTCATTCATAAACCTCATCGCTATCAATACTCAATCATGCTAAAATTCCTAAAAACTGAAGTTAATGGATAAATGCAGATTGGTACAAAACCATTGGGCCAAAATATATATATAAAATTTGGATAAGTTTTACAAGGCAAAGGGGTCTCACATCTGCCACACATCTGTTCACACCCACTCTCAGTGCTTGAACAAGAGAAGTAAATGGTGAGAGGCTACTTGCATGTGCAGCTAAAACAAGAATCTGCCTCTGTGAGACTGTAATCTTAATGAGTCTTGCAACACCACTGAGAGGTAATATTATAACAACTGTGAGGTGCAATTGAGCTTTTATAACTATCTGACTGCATGATGCTCTGCAGACACTTCTCTACTGATTGAAATGCCACTGTTACCATTTGTACACCTATAAAGAAATGTTAAATGAACTATACATGCTGACCTAGAATATGAACTACTGCCAGATATTCTGATGAGGATAACTTGAATCAGAAGGCAGTCAAATGAAGTGACTCCTGATTGGCTACAACCATACACCATAGTAAATACAACTTTCCACTTTACATGTAATGAACACACAGTAAAGACCATAAAGCTTTCGCCTGCTTCTTTTTGCAAAAAACAGGAACTTTGGTGACAGACACTCAGAACTTTTGATGGGGATTCATTTGCCCACCAGACTCGAGGTAGCTGGCGGAACTGCCACAGTCCTGTGAGACACGACGGTTGTCCTTGCTAATGCTACACTCAGCCATACCTATTTGTAGGAAACAAGTGCTTTGCTGCCTCATTTCCTCTACTTATACAAACATACAATCTGTTACAGGGTAAAAATCTGAATACCAAACCCAGCTTCCCACTCACTAGACAAATGTTTGATGTAATTAAGAAAAATAATCATAAAAATTACTTTCGTATAAACCTGCAGCAGCTTGCTGGCAGAGATGTAAGATGTAGATAAAACTAAAGGGTACTGCCAGAGAGAATGGCAAGGAAAGTGCCACCAATGACAAACCCACATCAATGACACCATTAATATTACTTAATCTACTGAGGAATTCTTTCCTAGCTAGAAGGGAACTAATATAATATCAATATTTCACAGCCAACAGCTACCAGAGTATTCCACTAATAGTAGCGTTGCCTAACTTCAGATGGTCCACAAGATTGCAATACGTGAAAATGTGACTAACACTTGGGTTATCAACTACCCAACTACAGTAGATATTGGCCTCCTTTGGTGGATGACAAGTGAGCTGACCCATTCTAGTAGGAAGTGTGAGTGCTAGAGTGTCCTGAGCAACTGTACCTACAAAACTGTGCCCGGTCCACTACCATCACCTGCTGTTGCTGCTGTATCGGCGAGGCCTCAGACAGGTGTAATCTGTTCATGCTGCTCCAGGTTGTGGTTTTCTGGGCTGGATGAGGTATCCGAAGCCTGCTGAACAGCCGGACCAGGAATGTCTGGGGGTGGCACGCACTCTACAGTCACCACACTTTCCACACTGCCACTACCTGTGTCCTGGCTCCCTGACCCACTGCTGCTGCTCTGGCTGCCAGCACTGTTAGCTCCTGCAGCTGCAGCAACAACTGGGGAAGGAGGTGCTACATGTGGGGTCTCACTAGAAGCTGGAGGAGGGGGTGGAGGAGGAAGGCTACTCACTGGGGACTCTGAAGTCTCCTCTACATCAGACATTGGGTTAACAGTGACAGTAATGCCACCAGCAGTGAAGCCACCCTCATACCCTGAAGATATAGAGTTGTCCATTTCAGAATCAGAGTCTTTCTCTGCCTTGGTCTCTAAGGGTTCTGGAGGCTCTGGAAGAGGGGGAGGAGGGGGTAGTTCTTCCCCTGCAACACTTCCTTCCATCAGCAAGACACTGGGCTCTTGTGGTGAATCTGAGTCTTTTTCAGAGTTTCCATGGAGGCTGCCAGGCTGGCCAGCAGTACTGCCAGAAGAGGAGGAGCCCATGTTTGCTAGATTCAGCATCTCATCCAACCCTTCCACATCAGAAGGGGGGACTAGTGGGGGTGGTGGGGTGTCATCACAAAGGGTGCTGGTACGGGGCATGAATGGGGAGGACTCAGGGAGTGGTGGAGGCAGGTCATTGGTAAAGACTGCATCTGCATCATCCATGTCCATAACCATTGGTGGGGGTGGAGGAAGCTCACTACATAGGCTTGATGGTCCTGAAGGAGGAGGAGGAGGAGGTGCAGCATCTTGCATGTTGTATGGTGCATATTCAAGGCCACCATTATTGACCTCATCTAGTAAATAGAGTGGATTCACAGTCTCCTGAGGATGACTCAGTGTGTCATCTGCGGCAAGAGGAGCTGGAAGGTCCTCAGAGCCTAGGCTACTGAAGGCTACTGGAGAACCCTCACGTTCAGATCCCAGCATCTCAGGCTGAACCGGGAAGGTCTCTGCCTCTTCAGTCACTGTTGGGGCCGATTCCTCTATATTCTCACTTGTAAGTGATGAAAACTGTGGTCCTTCACTGCCACCAAAGTTAGTTATAATATCTGCATTCTGAGAGGATTCCTGGATTTGTTCAGGTTCTGTTACACCAGTGTCTTTATCTTCCGCACCTGTATCAGTCAACAATGGAGGAGGTGGAGGTAAACCCGCTAAAGGAGACCCAGTTTCAGACAGGGAGCTAGAGTCTGAAGAGACTGCTGCTGCTACTGCCGGGATTTGAGCTGGGGGACTGGGTGGCTTGGGACTAGCCTTGATGGGAGAGGCAGCTTCACTGTCTGGACTTGGGCTCCTTGTATTTGAGGGAGTCTCTTTATCTGGACTCTGAGGTGGGGAAGGTATTGAGGCTGGTGGGGGGAAATCAAGACCTGGACTTTGAGTCATGGGTGGCACTTCTTCACTAGGTGCCGGGGGAGAGCTAGCGGGACTCTTTCTGAGGGGAGGTGGCAGGTCCATGTCAGGGCTTGGACTCTTCATCATGGGTGGTGATTCCTTCTCTTCTTGAGGTGGAGGTGGACTTTTTTGTGGAGGAGGCAAATCCATGTCAGGGCTTGGACTCTTCATCATGGGAGGACTCTCTTTGACAGGACTCTGAGTGATTGGACTCTGTCTGGTAAGTGGTACATCATCATCTGGACTAGGACTCCTCATCATTGGTGGAGTTTCTTTGCCTGAAGTTTCATCCAAGCCAAAAGCTGTTGTGGAAGCTCTCTCACTTGGTGGACTCTCCTTTTTGAAACTTTGCACTGGACTCTTTCTGTCAAGTGGAACATCAATATCAGGACTAGGACTCCTCATCATAGGTGGAGAATCTTCCCCTGAACTTTCATCCACTCCAGAGGCTGCCATAGAATCCTTCTCACCCATGGAGCTGAATGGACTCTTAGCTAAAGGCTGGAAGCTTACTGGACCTTTCCCTTGTCTCGGAGAACAAATTGGACTTGTCACTTCCTTTGGAGAGCTTATAGGACTCTTGACAGGAGGAGATGAGGCCAGTGGGCTTCTGACTTCCTTGGGAGAACCCTCAGGACTTTTAGCTGATAGTGGAGGGCTTCTGGTTGGTGGAGAAGAGCTTACTAAAGGTTTTGGTGAGGAAGGACTTTTAGAACTTTTAATTGATCCTGTTGGACTTTTAATTGATCCTCTGGAACTTTTCCTTGAGGTTGGTGAGTCTCTAGGACTTTTGCTTTGAGGAGATCCTTTGTGACTCTTGACTGATGATGTGGGTGAGCCCTTAGGGCTCTTCATTCCTGGTGGAGATCCTTTAGGACTCTTACTTTCTGGTGATCTTCTCTCAAAAGGCTCTTGCTGTTCTTCCACCTTACCAAGGGGTAGCATCATATCTTTTTCATCTTCTTTAGATCCTATCCTCATCAGAGCCTCTGTTCCTGCTGGGGGAAAACTGTCACTATTACTTTCAAGGACAGCTGAAGGTTGACTGGTCACAGGCTCTTCAGGGCTCTTGGGCTTCTTATCAATGCCTTTCTGAACAGTAGCATAAACAGGAGCAGCTGCCTGCTGCAGTGGAACCACATCAGGCTGTGCTACCTTCTCATAAGGAGGGAAGTGCTGGGTATCATAATCTCGCATTAGTTCATAGGTGCTCTCTGTCTCCTCTGCCTTCTTCACCACCTCATAGCCAGGCTCTGACTCACCTTCACTTGACCGCCGGCTGGTGAATTTGAGCTGTTCATAGTTTGGATCATTTTCTGAGATAGTTCGTGGGTGATGGGCTGCTCCCTTCAGTTCCTCATATCCTGGATCTCCAAATGCACTTCCAGGCTTTCCTTTCACCATCTCATAGCCAGGTTCTGGCCTGGGATGTGTGACAGTCTCATAACCTGGTTCATAATCCTCTTGGATCTTCTCGTGAGCAACTGTTTCATATCCAGGTTCAGAAGGGGCCTGCTTAGTCTCTCCAGTGACCGTCTCATAGCCGGGTTCATATTCCCGGTGCTTGAGCGTCTCGTATCCAGGTTCAGATTCTATGTCTGAGGTAGGCTTTACTGTCTCATAGCCAGGATAATTTTCCTCTGGTCTTTCTACACTGGCATAGGCTGGCTCAGCATTTTTGACAGTCTCATAGCCTGGATCTGAGCCAGAGTAAAAGTTAGTGGGTGGTATCTGGGGTATAGTCTCATAGTTAGGGTTAGGCTGGGCATGCTGAGTAGGAGTGCTCCAGACTCCAGTTTTTTCATAAGACTTTGCCCGACTGATGGAAGAGACAACTTCATGATTACGGGTCTCAACAAGACTGCGAGTCATAGATCCAAGATCGACTGACTGGCGAGGAGTGGTTGGGGGGGAAGATGCATGAGTACCCCAGCGAGAGGCTCCTCCAACATCTACTGACCCTCTGCGAGAGGAGGAAACACTACCTGCATCACTCTCCCCACCACCAACACCACCACAGCTATCTCCGCGTGCATGACCAGGACGTTGCTTCTTCATCACCTGCAAATATAACATGTATCAGTGAAATAATACCTTGTCAATCTGTTGCCATGAACTTCTTCATATCTTCAAAGCAACCACTCATGTAAACCAATCTTGTCTCCCTCATACCTTGGCATACATTTCCTCCAGTGCCCTCTGTGTGGGTCTCTCCGCCGGGGCAACAGTGCGTGGTGGAGAGTGTGGAGGTTGTGGTGAGTGCCCGGAGTACATGCTGGTGTCTCCCTGGGGCAGTGGTGGCAAAGGTGAGCGAGTGCCTCTCTTCTCAGCTCCAGGACTTCCCATCACTGTGCTGGCAGCGCTACTTGATGAAGCTGTTGGAAGGATTGGGGCTAAGATTATATTCTTCAAGGATTTTGTTATTTTTCAAAGTTACAGCCATAGCATTTTTTTCTTAATACTTCATCTGAGGTTTCTATAAACTTACCATGAACATTATATTTGTACAATTTCATCTATCCTTGTCTAGGAGGTACAAATACATATAAAACACATTCACATATATATTATAGTGTTCATATTGCATTATTTTCATGTAAATATTGGTTCTACAATATATCTAGTGATTGTTTACTTAGCTGTACAACACAATAAATAAAAGGCACTTTTCTCATCCTTGGGTGTCCAAGGATGTTGCATTATAACAACACAAACTCCTTAATATCACAACTAGGAGGGGAGCACATCAACTTAAGCCAAATGTTCTTGAAAAACTATTTCAGCACACCCAGTTCATATTCTCCTTGTCTGGCAAAGGATATTGCACTCTTAAAGCCGAGAGGAAGAACAGAATGCTTGCACTCCAAAATACACAACACACATTTACATAAGCAATGCTCACATATGAAAAAAAAATTCTTTCCATCTAACCAAATGATTACACAATATCTAACTCAAGATTAAAGGGAAAATATCTTAAAAGCATTTATATTACTTTCTCAAGCACTTTCATACTTCTAGAATTTAAGTACAATATATGGAACTAAAATAACAAACTACCTCTCTAGGACTTCTGAAAACCTAAATAGGTTCCTACCATTGTTACCACTCAATACACTTTCACATTTCACAAAATATTAAGAAAGTATTAATATTCACCTAGGCTTACTTCATGTCATAACACTCTTGTTTTGACATAGTATTGTGTCTCAAAGCACAAAACTAAAGATAAATTTACGTGGTGTTTCAAAATGTTTCCTTTCCTATTCATATTGCTTCCCTTCACTTGACTTCAGTAATCGTGAAATATTGCTAACTCTGAAGAAGCGAGATATATACCATTTTTCTTCTGAATTCTTTGTGTAATGTAACCAAAGCTGTTCGCTCTATGAAACAATTCTTACTTTTTATGTAATGTGTAATTCTTCACCATATGTACAAGTTTGTATACAAAGAAAACCAAAAGTAAAAAACTTAATAGTGCAAAAACTAACAATAAAGAATAATCAATAAATTTTTTTCCTAATGCCTGAATACTTCATACATTCATATATCTTTACTTTCCCAGTGCAAGTGAAAGACATGTGTGATGTGAGCCAATGATTTTGTTGGGGAAGATGTAATCCTGATATCTATAGTCTTTAATGAAGATTTCACCTATATACAAAATATGACTCATAAGAACTGGTACACATAGCTATTAACAGCAACTTTCTTATAAAAGAATAGCAATAAAGCAATACAAATGTGAAGCCTGCATTGTATGCTATAAATAACCTTCCTTTTCTTTTCCAATGTATTTTCAGACAAAATTTTAATTTTTTTTTCTTTGCCATGTAGATTGTTCATATGGAGCAAGAGTAATGCAAGTTCTGATTTCTTCTCCAACATGCCACACAGTAGTTTGTAAGAGATGCTGGTATGAAGCATATTAGCCACCAGGCTCACAGATAAGACTAGCCCCACACAGCAATAGCAGCAATAGCACCAGCAATAACAGTAGCAGTAACAGCAGTAGCACCAGCAGCAATGAAACTCCTACACACTATCTTTTTTTACCTCCATATTCACTGTACATCAGCTATGGGAATCTGCACCATCCAGGATATGCAAAGAAAGAGACATGGGGGATGACTGTGCTACTCTTCACTTGGACTTCACACACTTTGAGGATGCACTTCACTGACTTTCTTTCACCATTCTCAGACCTTTCTTTGGAGGAACTTAACAACAAAGAACAATAAAAAAATAAATAAATAAACAAAAAGTAAAATAAATAAAAAAAAGCATCAGTGGTAATTCTATGAGGAAAGAAGAAATTTAAAGCATTATAAGCAGCAGCCCACCTTGTCTGGAGTGCACAACATGGCGCAGACTGTCAACACTTGGAGGTGCAGGAGGAGGCTGGGATTCACCTCGAGTTGAAAGTGGTGAAGGGGTTGATGGAGCATGAGGTGGACTTGGCATTGGAGGTGGAGGTGGGGGAGGCGTTGACCTGGGTTCAATCTGGGCATACGTTTCACTACCCACCCCTCTGTTGCCCTCATAGATGCAGGCATACATCTCATCAGCAGAATCATCTGAGACAGTCATGTAGTACCTGTGGGAATTATAATTGCAGTCAGTGATGATGCTATTGGTTGCACTTGTAGAAGTCCTAGTAATATTACTTATTGCTATTGTTATTGTAATTGAATAAATAAGCAGTAGTAACAAACATTCAAATTCATACTTATACCACACTTCCATATATCAAGTAATCCTTTATGAATATTACCAACAATCTATCTATCCATCAATTAAACACGAGTACAGTACCCTTCTCCCTCTCCTGGCTGGCCCCCTGTTGTTTGATTGGCGTTGGCAGCTTGTGTTTGCGCCTTGATGGCTGCCAGAGGCTCCCGCACGCTGATGCTTGTATAGCCACGTGAATCCTGAGAGTCTCCACTGAAGTTTTGCTGGGATGAGATCTCTATACCAGCCTGATATTGTACAAAAGTAGAAAATAAGCCATAGAGATATTGATATTTCATTATGCAATGGATAGACTGTAAACATCAAAAAAGTTTATGGAGAAAGTAAAAATAGATACATATATTTTAAGGCAATAATCACAAAATATGATAATTTCTGATGAGTCTACATCTAAACAGTGACTTAATGGTACTCTGATTATTATCAAAATGCTTACAAACTATCCTACCAAGTGAGGAAATATAGTGATTTGACAGAGCTCACCTCTTCAGGTTGCTTGAAAAGTGAAAAAAAAGTCCTATATAAGAAGAGGTGTGAAGAATCTAGTAACATTTAAATCAGGAGACATCAAGCACATATATACGGACCAGCAGATAAATCAATTCTAGTATCTAATAACACAAAGACATACAAACAAGTGAGAGAGGAAGCAAGACTTACATGGTGGAGGGGAGGTGTCATGTATGGCATCTCCTCGTTGGCTGGTGTCCTCCCTGAGATGGCCAAGGCAGCCTGGATCTCTGTGGAAGCTGATTGGCTGGGAGCAGGAGAGGTGGGTGAGGGGGTGCTTCCAGACGCTGCTGGCCGAGCACTGAGGTGGGGTGACCTGGGGGAGGCTGGTCCCTTCTCTGAGGAGGCTGAGGTCACAGATGAGCTCATCATGTGATCAGGTGCAGCTGCTCCTTGAGTCTTTTCCTCCTCCAGGTCAAATCTTTTCTCCGGTACTGGAGGAGCAGGTTCATACCCACCCTCTGAGCTCCATCCGGGACTGAGAGGAAAGAACACAAAGATTGGTACCCCTTGAATCATCTTCCACAGATTAAACTAATTCAATATCTCCATCTCTCTCTGTAGATTAAAGTCTGTGGCCTACATAAAAACACAAATAAATAAACAAATATAAATAAAAGACCTCACTCAGTCTTCACTCCACTTCCTGTAAAGTGCTGAGTGAAGAAGTTCCACCAGGACAGCTCATCCTTGGCAATCACTTACCTCTTTTCTTTGGTAATGGCTTTAGGGTCATCATAATTATCAGTATCCGTTTCTGGATCTTCTGAATCATCGCGGATAACCTTAGCATATGGATGATCCTCTGTAAATCACAAGGTTAAGATGAAGTCATTATATCATGGCATTTAATCCTAAGAGGTTATAAATATAACACACAGTTCAATAAAAAAACATCAAGACAACAGGAAATTATTATATAATGCATGTCATTATCCAGTTGTATGAAAACAAGTCATTAGTAAGTATTAAGGTTATTAGTCAATATATATATATATATATATATATATATATATATATATATATATATATATATATATATATATATATATATATATATATATATATATATATATATCAAACATAATGGGAGCAATAATGTGGACTAATTAATTGATTATAAATACCTATAATCTGTATATATAATGATGCTCATCATAGACGCATTCTAGAATACTGCTCATAAATCTCTTAAATGACACACTAAGACTTATTCAATAATAATAAAGCCTACATTAGAGGCAAGATGTATATGAATTACTTCACTTTATGATGAAAAAATACATTATTTTCCTTGAAACATACATATAATAATCCTGTAACACTTTTCAACCTGTGCAGTGGGAGTAAGATAGGCTAGTCCCCATTAGAAGTAACCTGAGTGAGGCCCGGCTGGGATGGCTCACTCAGGGAGCCGGAGCACCACAGCTAAACAACACTAAAGGGGATAGTCTCAGAGGAGAGGTGTAGAAGTAGCACTTTCTCTGGAAGGGGTGAGGGGAGGGGGGGATGGAGGAGCAACACAAAGACTTCACACTCACTCTTTGGTAGTTTGACATGAGCGTATGGGTGATTCTTCTTTACTTTGGCATAGGGATGACCTGCTGCCCCCTCACCACTAACAGCGTCTGGGTGAGGAGGGGGGGGTGTAGGCTCAGTGGGAGAGGTGAGGGTGGGATCCCTGATGATGGCAGCCCGACCATCAGGCCCAATGGCACCAGCTGGGAGCACCTGGACCCCTCCAATGACCTTTCCTAGACCAGCACCACCTGGTGACCATCACAGTAATTACTCTCAGTCCTTCCTGGGTCAGCCTCAGTAACAATGATATTAGATATTTTACTTTACCTGGAGACAGACATCCTGAATTCAAAACAATGGCCAATAATAATAATAATAATAATAATAATAATAATAATAATAATAATAATAATAATAATAATAATAATAATAATAATAATAATAATGAAGAAGAAGAAGAAGAAGAAGAAGAAGAAAAGAAGAAGAAGAAGAAGAAGAAGAAGAAGAAGAAGAAGAAAAAGAAAATAAATAAAACTGAGCATATATGAAATAACAAAAACTATTTCACACAAACACTGTTAAATAATCAAATCTCCAGCATTCTAAAGTATATTTTTCTTATTAAATACCACATACACATTCATACTTCCTCCAATGCACCTATACTAATTGGACTGTATGACACCAGTACCCACATCCCACAGACTACAATGGTAATCACACATTCTTCTTATCCATATCCCAACACTCTGCATCTCCTGTCTAGACCTGCCCTTACTACCATCTCTATTCAAGTCTCTCTCTTCTCCACATCCATGTAACACCATCACTCCACAGCATCTTAGACTTTATACTTATAACACACATCCTTTCCAAGCTTTGAACACACTATATGCATTAACATTCACTACTACATTCTCTCCACATTCTCCACCACTTCTATGTCTTTTTAGCCTCCTCCCATAGTCCTGTACTCACCATCTACGTCTCCCACGGCAGCATACAGATCTGAAGAATGCTGGGACTGGGTGCGCTCCACGTTACACTCAGGTCCTGCCGGGTCTGGCTGTGCACTGAGGGGAATGGCTGGTAGCTCCCTCTTTAGAGTGCATCTGTTCAACAAGTTGAGGGAAGGGTGAGGTTATTAACTGTCTCTAAAATATACCTATCAAAATGGACTCTAACAGAAGACAGGTGAAGCTAAAGCAATGTTACACACAATGATATCTTTAAAATAACCTTAAGAAAAGTTGGTTCACATTATATATATATATATGTGTGTGTGTGTGTGTGTGTGTGTGTGTGTGTATTGTAATAAAGAAGAAGAAAGGATGAAGTGATTTTCTGAGGAAAAAAGTTTCTCAACAGATCCAAAGGCCTGACTTGCATTAATTTCTATTTTCAACAAACTGTGACTTAAAATTTTTAAAAATCAACTATTACCAAATAAGTATCTGGTTAATGTTCTAGTTTAGAGAGAACATAAGAGAACGGTACAGGTGATTAAAAAATATATATATATATATATACATGAATCAATTTAAATAATATTTTATGTAGGTTGTATGTCTGAATTAAGAAGACATGGCAATTACTTCCTACCTGCTGGAAGCTTGGGATCCTTCATCACTCCCCTTGAGAATGTTGGATCCATTGAGACGAGGAAAACTGCCCAGCCCATTCTCCCCTCCATCATGGCAGACCTTGACAGTGGTGATCCCTTGTGTCAAGTCATAATCGTCATATCTACCCAGGAAGACACAGAATTTCTGGGTGAAGTGATATGTGGAGCACAGCTGGTTTGAAGGTTTAAAGCAGTGACCTCACTGGGTTTAAATGGGTGAGTGATGCATGTGTAACCTTTCCCTAAGCTACCCATACATATATCCCCTTCAACTGTTGATACAATGCTATAATTTTTAAAGACTTTTCTGTGTAATTTCTAATGCATATAACACAACAAGTGTGATACTTGTTACATATTTTAAGTGTGATGCATATATAGCTCTCTATGCCACAATGAAATGCAATAAAAATGAGTGAAAAGAAAAAAACATGTAATAAAAAATCCTAACAATAAAAATGTATAACAGGAATATAACTTTGAAACTTCTCACAATAATCTAATACTATGCCTTTAACTTTGAGAAGGACAAAGAGCACAACACGTCACAAGGCGTACTCACCCGTCATCTTTCCTGGCACAGACACAGAACGCCAGGAAGAGGAAGAGCACCAATGTGAATCCCACAGTAATGAGTACGGCCCAGGCTTGCACCACATCCAGGGCTACAGTGAGTGTGGCCCCATCTAGTGGCCTGCCCCCAGCCTCTTCTCCTAACACATCTAGGAAGCTGTGGCCGGCGGGGGTTTTAGGCGGGGTGTAGGCCCCCCCAAGGGCCCACACAGGGTCCCGTGGTCCCACGCCCACCATCACCTGCCGCTTTCACCTGTACACCACCACAGACCACCACTGTTAAAGTCTCACTAGTTGAGCAGTTACAGCAAGCCCTCAGTCAAATCATCTCACCATGTTCATCTAAATCTCATTCTCTGAAAACAAATCATCCAAATATTACCCCTCAAAAATGCGTCCTTTGTTATTGAAAGACACACTCCGGCAGGGAAGTTTCTGGTGATAATTTCAAAAGAAATGACATTTTATGAAACATAGTCTTGAGGGTTTCCTGTAACTTACTATAACTGTAGCCTTGTAAACTCACATCCTGTACCACTGAATATCTTCCTTTGACTTTTATTTTTTTTTATTTATTTGTTTATATTTCAGATATACATGATTAAATAGCTTGCTTAAATGAGAAATAATTTCAAGCAGAAAATTAGATTACTTAATTTTGAATAAATTTAGGCTCTAAATAAAATGATCATGTAAAATCTGCACTTTTCACACTTATATGTAATCTTACATGGTATGGATCACTTTCACTGGGTAACTACACTGGGCACATCTCTATGGTATGGATATTCTCAATACTTAAGCTTAAATCACAGTGGTGACTAGCCACACTACTTGGGATGTATAAAACAAAATAATGGCCTACATCAAACACTCTCAACACTGCACATGATTCTAAATAAAATTTGCAATGCACTTATACTCAAAATAATAGTGAATTCACCTCATACAAGTTTCATCCACTCAGTCCAAGTCATGAAAAATAATTCACTATCCATTTCAGTAACAAAGTTTGCGTATTTCAATTCAATTCAACAACTTTATTACAGACCATATAAACAAAAAGAGCGAGAAAAAAAAAGAGACAAAACACAAGAAAAAGCACATCACCAAGACACAGCCATCAGCCAAGACTATGTTTATACTGTCTAAGAGTGAAATCAGCCACTGGTTCCATATATGTCAACTAGGAAATCCTCTTAAAATGCCATAAAGCACACGGAGAGGGCGCAGAGGGAGGCCAGAGAGCGCCCTGCCCCCGGAATCCACGAGAGGAGCCAGCGGATGCCATGTGTACAAGCGGCCTTTTGTCCCCTCCACTGCCACCCACGGATCAATACCTGCTCACCCCTCACTGCCTTAAAGAGCCACATTTCCTACCCCTCAAAATGCACATCATTACCAACGCCTCGCGAATACCGGGCCACGCGTCTTCCCACGTCTTCACTTTGATTTAAATAAAGAAGGAAAAGAGGCACAAGTAGTAGTAGGAAAACGAGTAGTCCCAGCAAACCATATATCTAGGGAAAGCAGAAGATAGACTCACCCTTCCTCGTCATTTCAAGAGGTTCTAGTCCACTGGCTAAACAACGGCACCGTATCCAAAGCACTCCCGGGTTATATTTCCACCACTTAGCACCGTGGCTCAATAAAAATGAGTCCTGGGTCGCTCACTCGCACAGGAAGTCCGTCAGAGGAGATGAATTTGCCCTCCCGCTGGCGACTTCATCTTCGTCTGTTTTCTCGCGTGTGCTTTACTCCACTATCACCCTGGCACCGGTCTCTCAGGATTTAAGGTGCCTACAGGAAGTAATGCCGCCGAACTGGGTCATATTTGCGGTCAACTTTCCCTGTGGAGGATCGCCATGTTTGTTATGGTACGAGGACGCGTCTGCCCCCGTGGCCGCCGCCCTCCCGCCCTCCACCGTCCTTCGTCCGTCTCAAAACTCTTCGTCTTTATTACTCTGTCTGGGGCCGTTAAACTCTCAAAACCAACAACCTCCGTGTGCTTTCGTGGCTTCGGTTATATCCATGGATATTCTGAGTGGCTTGGTGCTGGTGAAAGTGTGAGTGAGTTTGAGAGAGAGGGGAAAATAGGGTTTAGATCTGGATGGTGAGCAGGGCGGGGTGGGAGGTGGCGAGGTGAGTGCCGCGCCCCGCCCCTCGCCCAGCCCTGGAAGAAAACGGGAACCAATCAATAGTCTATGTCACTAGCAGGTTTTAAATTAAGATAGTCTCTATGAATACCTGACCCTTGCTGAACTCTTCCTTTCATTCTTACTCCTAAAATTCATCCTCAGCGACTGACGCGCAGGTTCTGAGGAATTAAAAGGTTATTACGAAGAGCTAATATCGGGAATTCACCTGTCTTACTGATTAATCCACCTGTGCCCCCTAGTAACACAATCACAGTACATGGCTATACACATGCCATGCTGCAATATTCAAAGGAATCGATGTAACAAGCTCAGGCCATATTAAATATACATTGAATTGGGAACAAAATTCTACATCATCAAACTAAAGTCTACTAAAATACTGCAGACAACATTCCCGTACACTATGAATATTGTAATTTTCATTTGCCTTTTGCTTGATAAATGTATAGATGTAAGTACTTTAATGAATATGTCTGTATTATTACCAATCTACTCTTATATGATTAAAACTAGTGCGTTCTAATAATATGCATGTTCCATTTTCTTACTTAAATCCATACTGCTCAGTTATGCACCATTTAAGCATTTGCACCATGAAAAAAAAAAAAAAATCAACTTAGTAATTTTTAGTTATATTGGTCATGCTTTGGTTAATGTATATGATTTTCTTGGGTGCAACACACCTTTCCCTTGAGCGCCATCACCTGGAAGAGACCCACCCTGGAAACACCCTCACGCGCATCCACACCCACACCCACTCGCACGCTCTCAATCTATACTTCATTTTTTTTTTCATAAATATTATGAAAATTAATTGGAGTTTGTTGCTATCAATTATGCAACACATAGTATCTCAGGAAAATAAAGATAAGTAGTACTGTACAACTTGAGTAACAACCCCGATATTAAACATGGAATACTTCCAGCCTTCCCCTTTACCATTATCTCTAATTCGAGATAACAGGTCTGCTTTTGTTTGCTATTTTTTTTTTTTTTTTTTTTTCAAAATGTTTCCACCAAATGTAGACATATAAGGATATACAAAATTAATTATTAAAGTATACATTTAATACTTCATGATGAGTTGCTTGGTATAAAATAAAATATAGCTACATAAAAGGTTTCAAGACACCATAGTTACATGGTATTACTCCATCACAAGCCATACAAAAGATAAAATTAAATTTATATATATGTATTTATAGTATATGTATATAAATCTTATGTTACAATTCAGTGATATTCATGATCTGTCAAGTGAGGGTGATGATGGTGGCGCTACAATTTGTAAACATCTACCACTATTGCATAATACATATTGGTTGCATATCGTCACAGCTGCAATTTGCATACAGACTTGAGTACGCTGCAGGAGCCCCCAAGCCCCTCACACATCCCCAGCTTGGAGAGTGGAGGCCCTGCAGGTGGAGGCTCATCCTGAACTGAGTCTGCCTTATCGTTGTAGCAGTTTCTAGATTATGGCAAGATCTTTCCTGCTATTCCCCTGAAAGATTCTGCCAGGTGTAGTCCTACAGACTGTCCTGGAAGACCCTGCCAGGTATATGAAGTCCTGAACACACTCCTGGAAGACCCTGCCTAGTGATGAAGTCATAAGCACACTCCTGGAAGACCCTGCAAGGCATGAGGTCCTCAACACTCTCTTAGAGTATCCTATCAGCTGGTGAAGTCATGAATACTATATTGTGAGACATCCTTGCTACTGTACTGATTAAGATGACAGGCAGCACATTCATCTTCTCCAGAGCACATCATTACAGGATTGTATTTAAAACTACACAAAGCCAATGTTACAGTACATTACATTACATGGCCAATTAGAGTAGTGAGATGGAGAGGAGAAAAAAAAAAAAGAAAGAAAGAAAGAAAAAGAAAAGTCTAATGCCTCCCTCTGGTGTGCATATATCAATAAATGCACACACAACACACATATACAGCAGCATACACAAGGAGACAATACCAAATAACCCTCTGCAGTATGTACCCCTTTTGTAGCACTAAATAGCAATATAAAATTCTCCCAATTAATACATCTTACATTAAATATATGTAAAAAATGCTACAAAGCTAAAATCTTATGACAAAGAGATTTTATAATGCGTAGAAAATAGAATGTTAGTCTCTATAGAGAGAGAGAGAGAAAATTGCATCAGCTAAAATTATTTACTGAAACATTCTGTATCAATGTCTCTTGTTTTCTTTGTATCTTGAAGGCGGTGGGTTTGATGCCACTAGCATGCTTGTACTTCCCTGTCGTGCCAAAGGTTAGATGGGCTTCAGGATAGCATAGGTCAGTAGTCCTGCCAAAGGGGAAAAGATAAGCATTAACAAATATATACATCAGCTTATCTTCTCTTCAGAATAAAGTACATACATCAGTACTACTTTTTTAGAGGCCTAAAGGAACAAACACAATGTGACCTTTGTTTGGGAAATGAAGCTGGTACTATGATAAATCCTTCTGATATAAAATCGTAGTTCTAAAGATTATCCTTATCTGAGAGAGAGAGAGAGAGAGAGAGAGAGAGAGAGAGAGAGAGAGAGAGAGAGAGAGAGAGAGAGAGAGAGAGAGAGAGAGAGAGAGGATAGAGAGAGTAAAGACTTACCAAGGGCATAAGCAAGGACAATTTTGATGTTAGAGCTAAGGTGCAGGTAAGGAGGCACCATTGTGGGCTCATCTTCCCCTAGCGTAGGCATAAGGAGTCCTGCCAAGCATACCACTGCACCAAAAACCAGGAGGAGGCTTGGCCCAGGGTGTGCATGGGTAGGTATGAATGGCTGTTGCTCAAGTCTGTTGCTAGAATGGTGTTCCTGGGGATCCCCTGACCGCACCCTGCCTCGGACGGATTCAAACTTGCCGATGTCGCCTCCACTTTCAGGACTTGGGGACCCAGCTTGTAGGTTGGCAAAGACGTCCTTCTTTCCTATGATCTGTAGAGATCAAGCCACTGGTAGAGCTTTAAGGGCATATTGAGTGATGATAACTTTCTAGATGTCTTTCCACAAATGTGCTGAACCAAGAAAGCATCTGGTTGTCAAACAGATTATGGATCACAGACAATGCCTTCTTACAGTAAAAAAAATATGATGTAGAAGAAATGGATAACATACTGTATAAAAGTATTAATAAAAAGTTATAAAAAGTCATACATGTTTAGTTCCCTCCTCATAGATGATGATGCGCAGACAATCCCTATCCCGAGCTTCATTGAGTGAAAGGTTTGATCTTTTCACAATGATACCCACTGAGCACTTGGCATACAACACACCGCTGCTGGATTCCACATCATAGCACACTGGATTGTTACACAATACTGCAAAGACACACACAATAATATAAAGGATAAAAATGACAAATTACAAATAAAAAATATGCAGTTGACACAAAGCATTCCTTTAAACATTGTCAATTCTCATTTATAAACTTATAGAACCTTTTACAGCTTTCCATATTCATCATATTTACATTTGATACTTTACTTTCAATCTTCTTTCAATCATATTTGCTTATCAATTGCAATTACTAAAATACATATCCAATATGTTCAATCAATAAAAAATAATCTATCAACAATTAATGAAAATCTTATGGGTTGTTAATCAAAATGAATAATGAACCATAATATGAATCAATGTACATCATCATTAAATCCTAACTCAACCTGGTATACGTAAAACATCTTGATGTGTGAACCACCAAGGAACATACCATTGTAGGAAATGTGGAAGTCATACGGGTTGTAGAGTGTGAGGATCTGCCTGTGAGTGTTGATGTCGTCCACATAAAACGTTAATGACTGTGGGAAGACAAAGACTGGAATTCGCCCATCCAGCCCACCGGATTGCATCACCACATTACCTGCAGCCAGAAATAAACATATCATTACTTGTAAGTATGACTAATATTCTAGTACATCACCATGGTACAAGGATGGTTGACAGAATAAATTAAGAATACTATAACCCCATCTAATACACTAAGTATGGGGGTACAAGATGCTGAGGCTACAATTCTGCATTAAAAACTAAATTAATTACGATTATAACTTCATTCAATAAACAAAGTAAGGTGTACAAGATTCTGGAGGTACAATTCTGCATTATAATTATGCAAACAGTGAGAAATACTTCTTATATTCAGTCATAAAAAAAAGGTAACAGTTACAAGATAAGAATTATACCAACATTATCAATATCCTGTATAAGAAATACAATATATAACCAACAGAGGCTTTTTTTCTGAGTATGCAAATATACCTGTTCATCTCATTAAGACACAGTATGCAAATTCAGTGTAAATAATAGAGAATTCTTACACAACAACGCTAAACCAATACTCACAGTCAGGACACTAGACAATCAGTGACAGCTTACTACTACACCCATGTAAATACACCTATATAACCTTATTAGCCACACAACACTACACATATCACTCCAGTACACACCGAGCTCGTAGGAGGACATGCCATCACCTCTACAGACAGCGCAGGGTGAGCGTGAGGGCGGTGGGAACAAAGCAACACCTGGGGGACGCAGTGCTGAGACAAAAGGAAGCACATGGGCACACAAATGATCGCCCTTGAATGTCTGTCGTTAGCTGCGTCTCACAAACTACGTCGCCACTTTAACTTCTCGCTGGGTACTTTTGACACACTACCTTCACCTCCTCACGACGGCCCAGCACAGGCTAGTACTACACTTCTGCGCGTATCACGTAATCTTCAGAGGCCTGATAAATAAATACTCAAGATGTCCACTGTCAACACGAAGCGTACTTACACTGCCTCATAATTCATAATTTTTTGAGGTACTGGTGGACTTAACACACTCAGCTGCTGCCTTGTTCACTTGGTTACTCATGTGCGTGGACTCACCTCAGCCGTGTATCAGATAAAGCAGTAAATTAGGGTCAGGCAGCACCTCTCTCGAGCCACAAAGGATTGTTTTTGAGGAACAGCTGGGCCGTGACGTCACTCTGCCATCAGCTGTTACGTCATCGCCTCACTCGAGGCCAATGGCAACCCGACCACCGCCTCATTTAAAATGCTCCACTTAGATTAGTTACATACTGTACTATATCTAAAAGGACGCAACGTGATAAAAGGTGTCCGGTCATATGCAAAAACTAAACACTATCAGCGAGTTATTATGGTGCGTTAATTTAATAATAATCTTAGCATCATGACAACGATAACAGCAACACGAGAAAAACTTAGCAATAATAACAAAACATTAGTAACAGCAATAATAGTAATGATAATAACAATAATGCCGTGCCGTTGTGAAATCTGATAGTGTTTACCAAGCAGCAACGCGTCAAATTCCTTTCCTAGTGACAGTCTAGGATCTATCCTTTATTATTGCACCATTGCCGGAAAGGATGTACACACGTGGCCTCTGAAGCGTCACACATACAGCAGAAGTTAGTACTCAATGTTACGCCATCACAGAGTAGTCATTTGTGAGAAAGACTAATGGTTATTGTACTCTTGAGATGACAGGACAATGAAATAGCACGTTTCTACCTTCACACACACACAGAGAGAGAGAGAGAGAGAGAGAGAGATCCTGGTTACATGCATACTATAAACATACCTCTTATAACATATTTACTTTCTAATTTTACTTTAGGTTTATCAGCCATTTCTTCAAACTTCTAGTCACTCCTTTGTTGTTGTTTCTTGTCTCTCTTGGTATAAGCTTGCGTTTGCTACTCTGTACGAAACAGACGCAATGAATAAAACCGAATGACGACTACAACATACAAAAGAACACTTGCACGACTATACACACAACACTAGACACAAAGACCACATCAATACAAAGCCGAGAGCGGAGTACACGTCCACCCACAAGGCAGGTCACCTTGTAAGTGTAACCTCTTCTGACCCACAGAACAGCTCGGGCCCTCGGTGCTGACCTGACGACAGCACCCTAGGGACGCCCCCCGCACCTCACCCTGTGTCAGGTCACGCGCCTCTAGAGGTTGCTAAGCTTAGTGGTGTGTCTGTCTGTCTGTTTGTTTATTTGTTTCAAGCCAAGTGTTGTAAATTTCAAGTATTTTATATATATATGAATGTATATATGTTTTTATGTATGTATGTATATGTCAGGTTATGATAGGATAATTGTCTTTCTAGGTATGTGTTGCAAATTTGATGTCTGTGTATATATGTTAGGTTAGAATTGGCGTCTGCATTTTGTATGTTTCTCTCTTTGTTTGTCTGTGTCTGTCTGGTAGCTGGATTAGGTGCGATAAGATTAGAGTTTGGTGTCTATACAATATACAGACATCCATATCTTTGCTTTTCTGTCTGTCTGCTTGATAGATAAGTTAGACATCCATATCTTTGCTTTTCTGTCTGTCTGCTTGATAGATAAGTTAGGCTAGGTGTGATTGTATTACTGTATATGCATATGTCTATTTTCAGTGATTTCAAAGTATTCATGTTGTGTTATTGTGATGAGAAAGGAATTAAGTCAAGCATATACGTATGATTATTATGTGTACTCTTGGCACAATACTTTAGTTAGGCAGGCTGTTATACATGGCACATAGAGCTCTCTCTCTCTCTCTCTCTCTCTCTCTCTCTCTCTCTCTCTCTCTCTCTCTCTCTCTCTCTCTCTCTCTCGGGCATACTGCGAACAGTTATTTAGCTTGTTATGGCTCGTATTCTGAAACGCTTTGCTGTCTCACCACAACCATGGTCTCTCTCAACCATGACCAGAACCACACATTTTTCAAAAGTCGCGGAAATATTGTCAGATTTTCAAAAGTATTTCCCGTCAGTAATGTAGGAATCTTGTTAACTTGTCACTACCTGGAACTATATATATATATATATATATATATATATATATATATATATATATATATATATATATATATATATATATATATATATATATATATATATATATATATATATATATATTTATATATATAAGTAGATAATAAAAAACTCGTAATTTCGACAATTTAAACGTATTTTAAACGTATTGGCGGTTTCCCTGTTAATCATTTGGAATTTTTGTAACCTGCCACTAGATTTGTACAAAGCATCATTAAAAACTCATCATTTAATTAATATAATATCTTTTGGACGTGTTGGAGGTGCGTCATGGAAGTGTTTTTTAATATAGATCCCACTGCGATGCTCATTTGTTACGTGAATATTTGTGACACGTATAGTTATTGCACAAGTAAGTAGTTATGGATGGCTTGTGTGTTTCGCTGGTTTCCGTCTGTTTATCATCTTCTTTTGTATGTTTATATATATATATATATATATATATATATATATATATATATATATATATATATATATATATATATATATATATACACCTGTCTATTTACGTAATTTGTTTGTTACCATCATTATGTGTATTTGTATGTATCTGTTTACGTAATCTACATCTTTTATGTCATCTTCCTTTACGCAGTGTCTGCTGTTTATCATTCTATCCTGTTGTTGCGTCGGATTACCAGCTGCAGCTGCTTTTTAGTGCATCAATAATTTATAACTTTGAGACATTTTTGTGTTCTGTAGCCACCTCCTGCGTTTAAACTGGAATAAAATAGCTACATATATTCTTTATTAATTGCATACTTGTCTGTAGATGTTTATAAAGATTTCATTTCATTACTTTTGGTGTTGTTAATTATTTCAGCACTGCCAAACACTTTATATCAACACTCACACTCATATTTTGGCTGTTGGGGGAAATTTGCATCCAGAAAAACAAAAAAACAATATGTATCACGGAGAAAACAAAAAAAAAAAAAAAAAGTTCAGGGAGGGGAAACTTAAATCGTAGCTTACCTTGGCGCCATCCCAGCATCGCGGCATCACATCATGACAAGGGAAGGAAGGATATAAGAGAAAGCAGCGTGGAAGTAAAATCCTCCTTGTGTGTATTTCCAAATGCTACAACCATACATAATATAAAGAATATATAGTGAATACACCAGCCACCACAGATGCAACACGACACATAGCCCTGGGTTGTCGCCTTTCCTGACACGTGGGACACCAACACGCCAAGTTACAGAAATGAACTAAATGAGGAAGGGGATAATGAAACTCGTAGGCGACACTGAAGGTTTCTATTGGTGTGTCTTCCTGGTGTGGCCTTGACGTAGTGGTGGTATTGTGAACCTCTTAAATCTTGCTAATCTTATCTCTTTGGCGGGGAAATTGGTATAGGTGGATGATATCAGACAAGAAAGATATAGAATATAGATGTTAGGGTTTTCATGATGGTGAAGGTTAGGAGGTATGGTTGGGAGTAGAGGGTAGTGTGTATGTGTGGAAGGGGAGCAGTATAATATGATATAGGCGCGTGTATGTGACAGTCAGACAGAGAAGTTATAGATGTTATTGTGATAGTGGGGTTAAGAGGCGCTGCTGGGACTAGAGAATAGTGTGTGTGTGTGTGTGTGTGTGGAGGGGAGGGTGGAAGAGGACGAGTATAATCTTAAGAAGGGTTTGTGGCAGTGTAATTTTTAAGGAAGGAATGAGTGAGAGAGAGAGAGAGAGAGAGAGAGAGAGAGAGAGAGAGAGAGAGAGAGAGAGAGAGAGAACAGGTAACACGGAAAAATAACAATGTGCACTCATGTAGCAATATATTTCTAAGGAAGGGTGTATCAATGACAATAGTGAAAGGGAAGGAGGTAAGGGAACTCAGGAATGAAAAAAAGAAATTGTAACGCGGAAAAAAAGTCTCACATATTCCTTCCTGCATTCGTAGCCTCATGTGTTCCCTGTTGCATGAGTCATAAAGCTCCTCCTCAGTCTTTTTCCTAGTTACATTCTTTCCTACACTCCAGCCATGACTGAGGAAAAGGCTGTGATATGGAGTACATAATCGAGTTGGCAGTTAATGAAACTTTGAGAGTAATTGAATAAGTAATGGTGGTAATTTAATGAAAGGATACGGATAAGAATTGAGGGAGGGAAGGACGTGAGTATAGGCATAATAAGGTAAGCAGTTAATGAGACTGGGGTATGGATGGGAAGCGAAGGGAGAACACGAGTGGCTTACGAAATTATGGGAAAACTTTATGAATGTTGATAATAGGAAAGAAAAACATGAGTAAGCAGTTGTTAATGAGACTTTGGGGGATACAATAAGTTATGGTTGGTAGTTTAAAGAATGGGTATGGATGGGAAGCGAAGGGAGAACACGAGTGGCTTACGAAATTATGGGAAAACTTAATGAATGGTGATAATAGGAAAGAACAACATGAGTAAGCAGTTGTTAATGAGACTTTGGGGATACAATAAGTTATGGTTGGTAGTTTAAAGAATGGGCATAGATGGGAAGCGAAGGGAAAACACGAGTCGCTTACGGAATGATGGGAAAACTTAATGAATGGTGATAACAAGAAATATCATGAGTTATATAAAGTAGTTAGTGAGATCAGCCCCTCTTACTAATCCCACCTTACTCAACGTGTTAGGGACTTGTTATGGTGCCAGCAGCCCCTTACTGCATGTCACACGAGGAAACATACAGTGAGGCAACTTAACATCATAAAGATTCCATCAGCCCAAGGAGTCTTTATATCACCAAGTCCATAACATTTGAGCTACTCCATATTAGTCACAAAGAAAATGGTAAGTTGTCCAGCCTCGAAGAGTGAATACGTAGATATAAAAAATAAAGTGTGAGATAGAGAGTGAGTGCTGTTGGCAGGTAAGGACAAGTGAGCAGCGAGGTGCAGGTGGAGGGCAGGCTGGGGACTAATTAAAGGATAAGTTGTGGGCGTGGGCGGGCCAGGTGAAGGCAGAATCATCACACCTGTACTCTACCGAAGGAACCCTGGAAGAGAGAATGTTATTGTTATCATTATCATTCTCATCATCATTATTGTTATTATCATTATTATTATTGGAAAATATAATATGAAACTCTCTCTCTCTCTCTCTCTCTCTCTCTCTCTCTCTCTCTCTCTCTCTCTCTCTCTGTGTGTGTGTGTGTGTGTGTGTGTGTGTGTGTGTGGTGTGAATATATGAACTGAGAAAGATAAGAAGTAACAGGTCCATTTCTAGAAGAGAGAGAGAGAGAGAGAGAGAGAGAGAGAGAGAGAGAGAGAGAGAGAGAGAGAGAGAGAGAGAGAGAGAGAGAGATCTAACGTAACCTAACCTCGCACACATAAGTCATTTAACATACCACTCATAAAAAAAAAAAAAACTTTCCTTAAAATTTTCCGAGATTATCCCAACCCAACCCAACCCAACTAAACCTAACCTAACCTAAGAACACAGACTAACTACAGGACCTTAAAATGTAGCTATATATTCCTCACCCCGTGGAAATGTGGCTGTAGAACTTGACTCAATCTCTTGGGGGCGACGTCACGTGATCTGGCCAGTAGCGCCGCCGCCAGCTCGTACTGCAGGGACAAGTGGGACGGGGTCAGCTCAGGTCATTAAGGTCAGGAGGGTGAGGGAGGAGGGTGGGAGCGGCGGTCGTTGTGTGGAGGGATTAGAGAGGCAGTGATGGGGGAAGAGGGACGGTCGGGTGATGGTTTTAGAGGAGGAGTGAGAGGGAGAGAGCAGTGAGGTAGGCCAGTAGGAGGAACAGCAGTAAGAAAAGGAAAATAAAGAATAATATTATAGTAGTGGTAGGGAGAGGAGGAAGAGGGGATAAAAGAGGAGCAGTATAGTTGTAGGAAGGGGAAGTGGAGGAGAAAGAGTAAGGAATGATTTGTAGTAGTAGTGGTAGTGGTGGTATTAGGAAGAAGAGGAGGGACAAGGAAAAAGAGCAGCAGTAGTAGTAGTAGTAGAAGGAAGAGTAAGTGGATGAGAAAGAGTAGGTATAGTAGTAGTAGTGGTGGTGGTGGGGAAAGGTGGAGGAAAAAAAAAGAAAGAAAAGGAGGAGCGGCAGTAGTATATAGTATAGGAAGAGAAGTGGAGGAGAAGAAAGGGTAGGGTGTGGATTTTAGTATAATAGTGGTGGCGGTAGGAAGAGGAAGAGGAGAAATATAAAAACTAGGTATATATCACAGTATGTTCAGTATATGTTAATGTATATCAGCCATAACATATCGCCATTCTTGCTACCATTACTTTTGTTGTACACACACGTAGTTGTTACACCACAATGAGCAGACAGGAATGGCAGCAAGTGTTATGATTACTTGTCTTTATTACTATTACTATAACTATAAGGACAGTACTAATCTTAGCGTTACACGTGAACTAACAATCTATGGTTTCTCTTCCGTGAAATACCATACCGGTTGGCAGTCCTGCGGGAGAGATAGAGAGATAAGCAAGGACATGAGTAGATATTAGTAAAGTATCAGTATCTTTATAAAGCATCACATAGAATTAATAAATGCATCAATATCCGCTTAAGATTTATCACACAATGTTTAGTAAAGAAAAAGAACACGTTACGAGTCATCAAACATCAACAAACTACTATAGGAAGACAAAAGTGTGTTAGAAATAGCGCTAATGTGTGAGTGAGTGAGGAAGGAGGAAGAGAGGAAAAATATTTGCTGTGTGTTAAATGATAAGAAAAAATCATTCATTACGAGTCATCAAACATCAACAAACTGCTGTGGGAAGATAAAAGTGTGTGAGTGAATGAGTGAGAAAGGAAGAGGTGGAGGAAGTGGAAAAATGTTTGCTATGACTTAAACACTCCCAATGAACGAGAGAAGATAAATTCTGATAAGAAGATGGAAAACAAGAGTAACACAACCCATGCTGACACACACACACACACACACACACACACACACACACACACACACACACACACACACACACACACACACACACACACACACAAGACAAACAAGCTCAAACACAAACTACATTACGCAAAGCACTCTTATATTTCCTCAACACTAACAACACAAACAATATCAAGAAGAGTGCAACAACACAAGCCAAAGGTACTGAAACGAATATACAACACACACACACACACACACACACACACACACACACACACACACACACACACACACACACACACACACACACACACACACCAGAAACATGTCAAACAACTTCATCACAAACTACATTGCACAAACCTTCCCTCATATTCCTTCAACACTAACTAACAGACAATGTAGAGAAGTAATGAGGCGAATTTACCAAGAAGTACGACAGTTTCCATCACCAAGACAAAAAGTAATGAGGGAATGTGTGTAGAAGTATCACAGTTTCCTTCACCAAGACACAACCTTCACCTTTCCGTTCCACTAAGAAGCTTCAAGTGTCGCCCCAAAATGCATCCAAATCTTCGTAATCCTGAACGTCACTTTTTCGATTAAACTTTGACATGGAAGGTTGTGACGAGGGGAATGTGGAAGCAAGTTGACGGGTCGGCTTGCTATTCCTCCCAACCACCACCACGCACGCCCACGCTAATTGTATGCGCTCACTGGAGGTTTGTGGGCGGCGAGGGTGTGGGTGGGTGTCATTTTCATTGTGTTAAGTGTTTATTTTGTGGTATTTCAAGTAATTATCGAAGGTTAATCTCGTTTTCTTTTTGTTTTTGGTGTCTTAAGATTTTGAAAGACCACAAATGATTAGTTAGATAAATACGCTCTCTCTCTCTCTCTCTCTCTCTCTCTCTCTCTCTCTCTCTCTCTCTTACACCAGACGTATAAAGTTAGTAAGTTGACGAAACGTTTTAAAATATGTAAAGAAATCGTGGTTTATGTTGTTTTCCTTTATATAAGTCTAATATACATTTTTGGGGTCTGTTTTCTAAGATGTGAGTGAAGAAAATGTTGCGTTTCTTTCCTCATTTACGTGACAATTTATTTCACGTTATTTAGATTTTGCAAGATTTTAAGTTTTTTTTTCCTCATCGCACAGAAAATAAGTGGATTCTAAGAGAGAGAGAGAGAGAGAGAGAGAGAGAGAGAGAGAGAGAGAGAGAGAGAGAGAGAGCGCCTGAGCTATACCTACGCAGTGTCTAAATATTCCAGACGAAAGGATGCACAAGACGTATTCACATTACCACGACCATTTCATCTCATCCCTCGTTTTTTTAATCCCTTCTCGTCTCTCTGCCCACCTTTGGCTTGGCGGGAGTGTTTCTTTCACCCTTCAGTGTTATCGCGGTTAATGTGCCACGGTCTTCGGGGAAAGCAAGTAAGAGACGCGACCAACAGATAGATATGAGGAAACATGTTGAAAAGAGAGTAATTTTTGCTTCTGGTCTTATCGCTTTTCGTCTTGTGAGAGTAATGAGTGTGTGGACGGACTGTGTGGCGATTACTCTCTCTCTCTCTCTCTCTCTCTCTCTCTCTCTGGTTATTTATTTACTTTTTTTATCAGTATCTCGTTTTCTTGGAATGCCAAAGCTGCAGTCTACCTTAAAAACAGAAAACGAGAGCTTGTGTGTTTACCTTCAAAGGGGACAGAAAAAGAGAGTGGGGACAGATAAAACGGAATAATTCTAGTGGACGGGAAGGGACGCGGAGGTGAAAGTAATAATTGTAAAAGTAATAAATGTAAAAGAGACTCCAAGAAAATTATGCTTCTTAAGAAATTGTGGTTTTCTTTTATTGTATATCGTTTTTTTTTCTAATGTAGTGTTTGAAAGAGAGAGAGAGAGAGAGAGAGAGAGAGAGAGAGAGAGAGAGAGAGACATTATATTCACCATAGGAAACTACAGTTATTCCTCTGATTTCTATACATACGATGATCACAACACGATATTCTACACAGCCATTAATAATCAAGCAGAATAGATGATGATGCTACAGAAAGGAGATAATTGTTTGCAGCTAACCGACACACAGAAGAGAATGACAAACAACGAATTAGAATATAGATTTACTTACCAGGGGGTGTTTCTGAGGTGGCAGTTGCGTGGAGGAGGAGGAGGAGGAGGAGAAGGAGGAGGAGGATGGGGAGTAAAAGGAAGAGGCAGAGGAGGAGGGAAACACAGGAACAAATAATGAGCAACACTTTATCACATTCAGCTCTGATATAAAAAGGATTGAAATAAGTTAAGAAGGATCGAATCTTAATCAAGTGGAATTAAGTGTAACGTTTAAAGGCTTTTCTGTAAAACATGTATATTCTTTGAAGATTGTCTGATATCTGCACTTACGCATATTACTGAAAATAAACTGAATATATTTGAACTTACTGAGACTGAAATTAATCTAAGAAAATATCAAGCTCTAAGATTTAAGTTATAAATATTTCCAAGCATTTATTTATCTATTATCATTATTTTTTATGAGACAAAACAATATTATAGTTCAAATGTCACTTACCCGACACATCTGTAGGCAAAGAGAGAAAAAGATAGGGAATAAAAGTGAACAGCATCATAATTGGTTTATAAAGAGCCATGCCCAATTTAGAATACATGGGTACAACACCTTTACAAAATAATATTACAGACGAAAACCAGATCAATATCCATACTTACTGTCTGCATCCATTGAAAGAAGAAAAGGAGAAAAAAAAAAAGACACGTTAATGATAATAAAAGAAGTTAGTTATTCATTTATATACACAAACACTGTACACATATAACACAAACCAATACAATGATGAATATAGTGATACCAATAGTAGTCACCAACATTTAACAGTGACAATGAAGATTATATAATGAAACTGGGGCACGGTGTCTAGGCCTCTGATTGTGCTAGGAGGGAGGGTTGCCAAGTGAAAGTGAAGATAAAAGATAGATGATAGTGATAACAGGGGTGTGATAGAAGAGGTGAAGGTAGTGATGGTGGTGGTGGTGAGGATATATATAATAATGATACGAGATTTAGAAGAAGAAAAAAAAAAAGAAGAGGAAGAGAAAGGAAATGAATAGACAAAGAATAAAGATAAAAAAGAAGTAAAAGAGAAAGATGAGTTAGTTGACAGTGAGGAGAAGACACTACAAGGAAGAGACTATAATTAGAAAAGAAAAAAAAGGAGGAGGAGGAGGAGGAGGAGATGTAAGTAGTTAGCCTGACAGTAGAAGCCCCATACTTACTCCTCCTCCAAGGTTAGCCTGAAATAAAGGGAAAAAACACCGAATGAGTTAGGTTTTGAATATTCACATTGCATTAAGAAAAATGTTACGGTTATGTTTAGCTTATTTACATTTCGCTCAGTTTTACGTATTTCTGTTCTCGTTATTTACTTATTTTCTGACTCATTTTAGTTATTTATTCAGCTGTTTATTTTATTTATCTGTGTCTTATGATTGTTGTTGTTGTTGTTGTTGCTTCTCATGTTTGTTATTTCCTTCTGTGTTTAGCTTTCTGTTTTATTTTTTAGATGTTAATTTGTTTGATTAATTATATCGGTCACAACGTTATGGATAGCACGAAGTAATTGAGGAAACATAGATAGATAGATAGATAGATAAAGAGAGAGAGAGAGAGAGAGAGAGAGAGAGAGAGAGAGAGAGAGAGAGAGAGAGAGCAAAGAAAAAAAAAAATAGTTACCTTGGTGCATAAGCTAAGTGTAAAAACAAATGGAAAGATAAGAAATGGATATATTGTGGACAGAAATATAAATGAATAATGTAAAAGGATGAGTGCATGCTGGAAATTAAACGTGCGCACACACACACACACACACACACACACACACACACACACACACACACACACACACACACACACACACACACACACACACACACACACACACACACACACACACACACACACACACACACACACACACACACACACACACACACACACACTATCAATGAATCATGCAATAATGAAAACATCTTTATAATTCGTTGGCAAATTTAGTGAAACATCAACATGAATTAAGAGGACATGCAAACAAAATATCTAGGTGAAAATGTTGAGGAAAGGAGAAGAATAAGAAAAACAAGATAAGATAATATAAGAGTGGTAATGAAACTCTTGATTTAGAAATGCAGACAAGTAGGACTAATAACAATATCATCGTGAAAATATAACAAGACATTGAGATGAGCTGAAATTATAATGAAGTGAACAAATAGGAGGAGGAGGAGGAGGAGGAGGAGTAGAAGGTGGCGGTGGTGGGGGGAAGGGGAGGAAGAGGTGGTGGTAGTGGGTGTGGATGAGAAGAACGACGAGAAAGAGGAGGAGGAGGAGGAGGAGGAGGAGGAGGAGGAGGAGGAGGAGGAGGAGGAGGAGGAGGAGGAGGAGAGGAGAGAGAGAGAGAGAGAGAGAGAGAGAGAGAGAGAGAGAGAGAGAGAGAGAGAGAGAGAGAGAGAGAGAGAGAGAGAGAGAGAGAGAGAGAGAGAGAGAGAGAGAGAGAGAGATTAATCCACATACTCAATTAATAATCTTCGTAATTATGAAGATGCATTAATTAGCATATGGGACGAGGGGTGATCATTTTCAGCTTAACTTGGCGGGAAAGCTCCTCCCTGTTGTTACTGTGAAGGGCATGTGACTGGCGTGAATATAACAGGGCAAGGGAAAATGGGCACATTGGAGAATAAGGGAAAGTAAGCTCACCCATCCAGCTACTCAAGACATAAGCGATCTTGTTGAGTAATTGATGAATGTATGAATAAACGCGTGTTCTTATGGTGTGTAAACTGTATATAATGTGTCGTTGTTTAGTAAGTTTGATATTTTAGGTTTGATTAATGAATGAAAAGTGTGTAGGCAATTTTCCTGCGATATGATGATGTGTACATAAGATCAAGAGTTGGAAATTAGTCAGTTTAATGAAGAAAATGCTAAAGTCATTATTTCAAACCGTCTCTTTTTTAAATTTTTATTGTGAGAAGCTTAGGTAATTTTTTTTACAAAACCTGGACAAGACAAAGGCAACTGTACCATCAGGCGCGTCACGTGAAAGAAAACTTAAGTAAACAAAAATCATGAAACCGCTAAAATGACTCGCAATTTGTTTATGAGTGTAACGAATTAAACTTGTCACAATACAAAACAAACTTCAGGTTTTATGTTTTGTTTATAATTCAAGTATCTAAGTGGTAGTCATGCAGTGTTGTAATGATGCACATGTCATTAAACGTGTATAAACATCATGATGTAGGCGTAAATTTTCTACTTACATGCAAACCTTTAAAATAAACAAAGACAGTCATTGTTGAAGGTCAGTCAGATTTCCATTAACCAGCCTGAATCTGTGAATAGCCTTAATTTTCCAGCAGTCTTGGATCCTCTGATCTGACCTCACCACTCAGCGTTTGTAAGTGTAAGAGAGAACTTAACAACGTAAAATACAATGGGAGTAAGTGCTGGAGGTTAGGTTTAAGTATGTGACTATAGCCTCGATTTTTCAGCAGTCTTAGGCCCTCTGATGTTAACCTCACCACTCAGGGTTTGTAAGTTTAAGAGATAACTTAACAACGTACAACACAATGGTAATAAGTGCTGCTGGTTCTCGAACCCTCAAAGTGCTCTGTTACTACTCAGGATTTACAAGTGTCACCAGATGAGAGGACTTCAGAACGTGAAACACAATGGTAAGTGTTTCAGGTAAATATTAATTCTGGCCAAGACTTTGCATAGGTGTATTTGTTCATGTTTTTATTATGTTTATGCCGCAGAGAATATCGAGCTAATTAATGTGCAGGAACAACAACAGGAAATGTTTAAAAAGAAGTTCATCTGTTTATCTTAATTCATAGTGTGATCTTGAAATAGTGAAAACTGTTGAAATGTTTAAACGTGACTCACATAACATTTTTTTTTTTTTATGTAAGAGGGGAAAGCTGGATAGGGCAACAGAAATAAAGAAAGACCCATTTATTTGCTAGTCCTCTTGCAGATCCGAAAGAGTTAGCTAAAAGAAAGGGCTAAATGTCTTGAAAATTCCTTCTTAAATGAAGTTAAGTCATAGGAAGTTGGAAATAGAGAAGCAGGCAGGGAATCCCAGTGTTTACATTACATAATGTTTAAAAGAAAGTATATGCATGTCTTGATATTTGTACAGTTTTCTAACTTAAAAAATGTTGAAGGGTAAAATATCAACATGTAAATGAAATGTAAATGCAAAATTATGAGGATATTTTAAGTACTATCTAATTGTATCGTGGAACAAACTGTTTATGTGTAAAACCTAATGCAGATATTCCTAAGCTAACGTGCAACAGTATAACGGAAATTAGATCTTTTAAAAGTATGTGCATTTGTGGATCAGTGTGGGAACTTGTGATGACAGAACACATCTGAGTGAACTAAAATATATGTATTCCAAATGTACCGTGCATAATTATTATTAGAGAGAAATGTCTAAGATAAAAATGCGAATATTAGTCAACATGTAGAGGTGGTGGGTATCCAAAGGTAACGTGCAGAAATACAGTAGATGGAAGGTATGGAAAAATGTTCAAGACTTAAGTGCGAACCCTGAAAATGTGCAATCTTATCATGGTGCAAAATGTCCTCAAATATAAATATGCTGAGTATAGAAAAAAAAAAGTAACGTGCAGTATTATGAAAAATGGGAGAAGTGTTTAATATTTCAGTGCAAATCGTGAATATGGTGCAGATGTTTAGAAATGTAAATACTGATGTGCCAGACCTCACGTGCAGAACTATCACGTAGTATATCAAATTTTTCTTTTAATAGTTGAAACATTTAAGGATTAATGTGCAATATTTTAACGATGCAGACGATATGTTTAGAAAGTGGTACAAACATTTATGAATCATTGTGCAATAATTGAATGATGCAGACGATTTGTTAGAAAAAAAGGATACAAATATTCATGAAACAGTGTGCAATATTTTGATGGTGCAGACGATTTGTTGAAAGGGAATAGTACAAACATTTATGAATTATTGTATGCAGTACTTTGATGGTGCAGGCGATTAATTATAAAATGGAAAGGAATAAAAAAATCGTTAACATCAACATTATTCCTTTCTTTACCTTTTCACGATGCAAATGTTCCAAAAATATTCATCATTTCATATTTTCCTCCATCACGATGCAAGTGAATGAAATGGAAATAAAAAAAAAAAAACAGCAATAGATATTTAAAAGTACTGTACATTTCCAAGTGCTTCGCTTTTAGCATTCAGTGCAGTGTGTGTATTTTAGTCACATGTGCAAGGGCAACGTTCCTTTAGCATTAACCTTATGCCTTTGTTTCCACTGCTGGTTCACATACTTACCCTGTAGTTGTGATCCTGTGGGGTTGGTAATACTGGCGTTAGTAACATGTATTGTAAAGGTTTGGTATCACTGTTTCGTATTTTCCCTTACTATATATTTTTTTTGTATATTCGTATCTTATTTATTTACTTCTTTATTTCTTCCCTTTTGTCTTGATTACCACTGAATATTTTAACCATTTTCTGATATCGTAGGTTTTGGTGTTGTTTCTTACCTATTCTCTCCCTTGTTTCTGGTTTTGTTTCATTTCTTTCTGTCCTCATATTTCTCTCCTCTTCCCTGCCTTTTAATCTTAACATCATTGTCTCTCTGTATTTATTCCTCCTTCCTATATTCTTCCATCTCTTCCTTTTTGTTGTTTTTTTATTGTGATTTCTACCTGACTTTTCTTCATTTTCCCTTCATCCTCTTCATCTTTTGTAGTTTTGTTTACTTACTTTTTAATATATATATTTTTTTTCTTTATGACATTTTAATCTACCATATGTTTTCCTAGTTTCCCCACTCCCTCCCACGCACATCTCTCTCTCTCTCTCTCTCTCTCTCTCTCTCTCTCTCTCTCTCTCTCTCTCTCTCTCTGTAACTCATCCCACTTTCACACACACACACACACACACACACACACACACACACACACACACACACACACACACACACACACACACACACACACACACACACACACACACACACACACACACACACACACTTACTTCCTGTCCACTTCTTTTAATGTGTTCGTTGAAGAGGTGACCGGAGGAGGAGGAGGAGTAGGAGGGGAGGTCACGAAGGGCATGCTGACCGTCGGGGGTGTTTGTGGAGGAGAGGGAGGGGTGGAGGGAGGAGTGGAGGTACCGGTGGAGAAGCAGCTGTAGGATCTTGCTGTTAAGGTATCCTTCTTCCGGCAAGGACTGCGCATCCTCTCCTTCACCTGTGGATAAGGAAAGGCACCGTGTCACTTGTCAATTCTGTGTTTCCTATGCCATTAGTTGATTGACTTGACTTGGCGAGCGACAGAGAGAAGGAAAGATTAGACAGGTACTGCACATGGATAGGTGATAGATGGATATGGGTAGGGCTTGTCTTTAGAGCGGCTGTCTTGTGTAGGTTTGGCGGCTTCTTGCAGCTTCCATTATTTTTCATGTGCTTTTTTTTTTTTTGCTATCAGGGAGTGAGTATGTGTCTGCGTGAGTGAGTGAGTGAGTGAGTCAATTAGTTAGTTAAATAATTTAGTTTGTTTGTTGTTTAGTTATTAAATCAGTTATTTGGTATGTTGATATACTGTTCAGTCATCTACTTAATATCTTTTTTTTATGTAAGAGGGGAAACTGGCCTAGGGCAACAAGAAAAAAAAGTTCCACTTAATTGCCAGTTCCCTTGCAGATCAATAGAGTTAGCTAAAAGACAGGGAGAAATGTCTTGAAACCTCCCTCTTAATTAAAAGAAGTCAAGCCTTAGGAAGATGGAAATCAGAATCAGGAAGTTATTTAGTAATTAAGCATGTTAATCAGTCACTCAATCAGTTTTTAGTAAGTTAGTTAGTTTTTTTAGTAAGTTAGTAAAGTTAGTTAGTTAGTTAGTTAGTTGGGTAGTTATAGTAAATGTTACACACATTGTTAAACACTGTAATCACAGAGGAGGTATAACTTTAGTGTCTGGCAAGGCAACATAGTTTGATATGGAGTGTTTCTTTGTCATTATTTATGATTTTTTGTGTAATTTACTTTAACAAATTATCATAATCAAAATTTCTTCACTTTTTCTGAAATAGAATATATAGTTCAGTATACACATGCAGAGTGCTGTTCTGTTTTCATTCTCTGCTACAAAAGGTTCGTGATATCATTTCCTACATGTGACATAACGCTTTTACCTGTATCCTGTCGGGGCGGGACGTTGCTGGAGGGAGGGAAGGGTGGGCGGCGGGACTTATTTTGTTTACTTCTATTCTCACAAATAATTAAAAAATTGCAACACAGTTCATAAAAAAAAAAAAAAAAACTTACAAATGTTATGGAATGTTCCCATATATTATTACACATTGCCCAAATATCCTGCAGTATAAGTCCAGCCATAGCATGGGCCACAGTGAATTAAGTCTGCCGAGAGGAGAATAAATACCGCGTTCCAACAAAGTTTACTGAGCATATTACGTATCGCATTTCATTGAAGACTGCGGGGAAGGAGTACTGCACCAGGAGTCCACTATAAGTCAACGGATTACATATGCATTCAAAACACTTCCCAGATTGCTGATAAGTCAACCGGAAATATCTACCACATCCAAATCTACTGATAAATGTCATACTTCAATATACATAACATTCCATTAAAATCTACGGGGTATTCGCTACAGTTTAGACTTTAGAAGGCAGAGGTGCTTTGAGTTTCTATTAGTATACCATTGCATGTCTCCATTTTCTGTTATGGTTGCACGGATTCATGACTTATATCCTCTTTGCTCTGTTTCCTTTTCAGTTTGAACTCCTTTCCCTTTGCTGCATGTTTTTCCCTTTTGCTGTCTTTATATTCTTGTTTTGCATGTGCCTTTATTTCCGTTCTTGATTTAACCTATTCAGTATCATGATGCATTTCCATATCCATTTTGCTTACTATTTGATGATTTTATACAGCTTCAGAAACTATTGTGAGGAATTAAAGTAGTAAAAATTGTGGCCATAGACCCTTCTCAGTATAATAAAGTTGCTTAATCGTACACAAATCTCAATGTAGAAATGTGTCCCAGTATTAAAGGGGTTAAAATTTATCTTCATCTCGTCTAATTCTGTCTCGATAACTTAAAGGCTTTAGTATATTATTTTAAGATTTTTTTTTGTAATTGAAGTGAGAAAAGATTATTTATTTTGTTTTAATATTTGAAAGCTATATGTACTTTTGCTCTCTCTCTCTCTCTCTCTCTCTCTCTCTCTCTCTCTCTCTCTCTCTCTCTCTCTCTCTCTCTCTCTCTCTCTCTCTCTCTCTCTCTCTCATCGCTTCATGTTTGATTTTACGATGCCGTTCTTTACCAGGATCTGCTCTGCTCGCCCCGAACACTTTGACGTGACACAGTTTGACGTGTTTTGTGTCGCCTTTGATGCCAGAGGTGGTGGTGGTGGTGGTGGTGGCGGTGGTGTATTGCTATTATCATTATTAGCAGTTGTTGTTGTTGTTGTTATTGTTGTTGTTGTTAGCTAACGTGAAAAATCTGAAGGAAATAATAAAAGCAAGCAAACGCATTCTCTTCTCATGTTGTTATTATCTCTCTCTCTCTCTCTCTCTCTCTCTCGTGTGTGTGTGTGTGTGTGTGTGTGTGTGTGTGTGTGTGTGTGTGTGTGTGTGTGTGTGTGTGTGTGTGTGTGTGTGTGTGTTTTGCGTTTAATTCTTTGCGTGGGATGAAGAAAGTGTGTGTGTGTGTGTGTGTGTGTGTGTGTGTGTGTGTGTGTGTGTGTGTGTGTGTGTGTGTGTGTGTGTGTGTGTGTGTGTGTGTGTGTGTGTGTGAGATTTCTGAGCAGTGACACATTTCATATTTTAATTTTATAACAGCTGTTAAGAGAGAGAGAGAGAGAGAGAGAGAGAGAGAGAGAGAGAGAGAGAGAGAGAGAGAGAGAGAGAGATAAACAAATTTAAGGAAGAATTTTTATTGATATTTACTTTTCCCTCTCTCTCTCTCTCTCTCTCTCTCTCTCTCTCTCTCTCTCTCTCTCTCTCTCTCTCGACAACACTTATCTGACCAAGCTCATTCAAAGGGCAATCTTTCCTGCATTCCTTCAATCACTTCGCTCCTCCTCCACCTCACTCCTCTCTCCTCCTCCTCCTCCGCCTTCTCCTCCTCCTCCTCCTCGTCCTCCTCTTTCTATTTATTTTTATTCATTTTTGTATTTTTTTATATGTATAATTTTATGTGTGTATTGCTTCTTTAGTTTTCATAAAAGTATTGATCAGAAATTCTACAGATTAATTTAATTTTCATTTCAATTTTGTCTGTAAGTTTGATGCCTTTTGAGTGACTGTCTATGTTCTACTGTTATTTTTACGCTACCTTGCTCTTCTGATCTTGTTAACTTCATGTCTCTCCTCCTCTCACGGCCTCACTGCACAAAATTTTGATCGTCTCGCACCACTTCTGTATTTAAAACTTCCTATGACTTGATTTCATTTAAGAGGGAGGTTTCAAGACATTTATCCCTTTTTTTCGATTAACTCTCTCGGACCTGCAAGGGAACTGGCAACTTAGTGGGCCTCTTTTTTTTTTTTTTATTTATGTTACCCTTGGCCAGCGTTCCCCTATAACATAAAAAAAAAATTGTTCTATCGAGTGTCCACCTCCCTAATCAACTGGTATTCTTAGTCATTGATTCCACTGTAAACTCTGGAACTTTTGCTTTCTTGTGTATTTCCTCCTTGCTGTGACCTGCCTGGGCTGTTTCGAAAGGGAGGTTTCAAGACAGACAGGGAGATTGCTTTACTATATATTTTCTCTGTCTATCCGCCTATCCATCCATCCCCCCCTCTCTCTCTCTCTCTTTCTCTCTCTCTAAGAAAAATAATTACAAGCATAAACAAATAACTAAAGCAGAATTCTGTAAAATGAAACAAGGTAAATAAAAAGGAAGTAAAAGGAAATTGAGAGACTTCTACTACTACTACTACTACTAGACACAAATTTCTTAGTCCTCCTTTTTCCCCCCTGACAATACTCTTTCCCCTCCGCCACCGTCATAATCTAGTAGTGTTACCAGAACCCAGCCGTAATGCAACCCTTCAGCCACACCGCTCCTCTTACTGACAGTGTTACCAGAAACTTTACTCCCGAAGGAGGATTAATCTGGTGGGAAGTGATTATGGCAATTGTGTTAGAGAGAGAGAGAGAGAGAGAGAGAGAGAGAGAGAGAGAGAGAGATAAAGAAATGGTAGAAATAGCTGAAAGATTCTCTCTCTCTCTCTCTCTCTCTCTCTCTCTCTCTCTCTCTCTCTCTCTCTGTATGTGTATGTGTGACTGTGTGTGTGTGTGTGTGTGTGTGTGTGTGTGTGTGTGTGTGTGTGTGTGTGTGTGTGTGTGTGTGTGTGTGTATGTAATGTTTTCCTGATACAAAGACATTAGCAGTTTCCTTGTTTTTCTTTGCATTTACCTGATTTTTTGTTTGTTTTTTGTGTCTTCCAAGAAAAGGCGTGGCCGATATCATTGCTGAGGTGTGTGTGTGTGTGTGTGTGTGTGTGTGTGTGTGTGTGTGTGTGTGTGTGTGGAAGGAGGGATATAAAGAATGGTCTCACATATATATAGATTAAGTCAATAGTACTTTGTAAACTAGTACTACTACTACTACTAGTACTACTACTTATACACCCAACTGAAACAAATCCTAGCATGACGTACTGTTCTAATTTCCTTATGTCTTTCGTCACTCTCTAATATAACAGAGTGTCTTTATCTCCTCGAGTCCTGTTTTGCTTCTTTCATCGCCTTTACCTGTAGTGTTTTTTTTTCCCTGGCTTTCTTTTTCTTTCTTTCTAATTCCCTGAGTCTCCCGCACCGTGTCTTTCGGAATGAAGCAAATGCAGAAGTGAATCATGAAGCGTCGATAAGATGCTGCAAATGTTTCGAGTATAACTAACGTAGAGAGGAGTGAATTAGAAAAGGTTGATGCTGTTTTGTCCTTTAGTATGACTAGAACCAGAGACAGAAAATAATGCACTCTGTCTCTCTCCTTCTCTCTGTCAATTAGTCTCTCTGTCTGTGGCTGTTTTGTATAATTTAATGCCTTGCTGAGACTTGGTGACGCCTCCAGCATTGAGATTAAATAAGATCAAGACTGTTGTGTTCTTCTCCCACTGACGTAAGGAAGGTACGCCGGTGACAGGAACATTGGTAATGGGAGGGGGGACGAGAGATTAAATGGAAGAAAAATAATGTTACTGAAAAATATAATACATAGATAAATGATATAGATACTTTCATACTTACATACATACATATAGAATGACCAGATAGATAGAAAGATTACATAGATAGATAGATAGATAGATAGATAGATAAACAGATAGACATAAAGTAGAATACATTCCAACACAAACAAATGATGACGGATTGCTCAATACGTCCTTAAGAGTTTCATAACTTTTCTATGCGTTCGGTCATTATTAGAAGCTAAGCAGGCTTTTCTTAAAACTTCCTTCCCTTTGTAGTGTGTTGCTCGTCAGGTCTTTCACTACTGTTTTTCCTTCCAGTGTAAATCGAAGGAACGTGCCACAAAGAGCGACAGTTTTACAAAGAAATGTTTCCTAGATAACATTGTTCTACTATTTTTTAAACGCTTTGTTCTCGTATGTAAAACTCTATTTTTGAAGTCCACCCACATGGCTAGTCATCATTGAAAAAACCCCATTATCTTCAGCTAGACGCTTCATTTATCACTAGAACCATGAAAACACCAATAACTTTCACTACATCCATAAAAACACCCTTAGAAACCCATATTATCTTCCGCTAAACACTTCATATATCACTAGAACCACGAAAACCCCAATATTCACAACATTCACTAGAACCTGGAAAACTAAAACTATGAAAACACCCTTGAAAATCCTGATAATTTTCACTACATCCTGTTAAAGAGAGAGAGAGAGAGAGAGAGAGAGAGAGAGAGAGAGAGAGAGTGTGTGTGTGTGTGTGTGTGTGTGTGTGTGTGTGTGTGTGTGTGTAAGTGTTCAAGTGTACGTATAATACAACATACATTTATTTTACACAGGTTATTTTTGCTTTGACAACACAAAAAGTAATTTCCGTAGAAAGCATTGCGGAGAAGAAAAATATACACTTGAAAAAGAAAAGAACATAACTATTACGCCCAGGGCATTATACAGTATACAACCTACTCGTGTGAAAAAAAAATAATAGAAATGAATAAAAGAGAATCCATTTAAAGAAAAATAAATACACAGTTAGAATGAAACTAACTAATTACTGCTTTAAAAATACTCGTGGCTTTACGTGCACACTGACGCAACTTTGTGATAGAAATATTACCAAATGTCTCTGAAAATCCCGAACCGTATTTTGCTCAATTTTAGTTCCTTATCTCGACTACTTATATTATCTCTCTCTCTCTCTCTCTCTCTCTCTCTCTCTCTCTCTCTCTCTCTCTCTCTCTCTCTCTCTCTCTAATCTAATTCAGTTATGAGAACATTCTTTATTAGCTGAAGAAATTCTTGAAAGACATTTTCTTCACAAATTTAAAAGCGAAATCTTATATTTTTTGTCCATTTATTTGTTGATTTCTTTTTGAAGGTAGGTACAGTACATTAATCTCTCTCTCTCTCTCTCTCTCTCTCTCTCTCTCTCTCTCTCTCTCTCTCTCTCTCTCTCTCTCTCTCTCTCTCTCTCTCTCTCTCTCTCTCTTCGAAGCCAAGTAGCCATAAGACACGCTGGCCAATAGTCGATTCAACGTAACATTTTCCAAGAAGCCTAGTGAAGGTTTCGGCTTTTATCTCATCTCGGCTCCCTTCTATTTTTCTGAGGTTATCCGCGGTCCTACTTTATTCCCTTGTCACGACGTGGAAATATTGCTCAGTTCTCGGCCCTTGACCAACCCAGGGGCGTGAAAACACATCCAGGTGATTAATTTATGGAAGGGAAGGAGAGGAGGTGAGAGAGGGGGCAGGTGGGGAAAAAATAAGAAAATGAGAAAAAATATTGTGCTGAGAGAAAATGTTGGTATTATTATAAGTGTGTGTGTGTGTGTGTGTGTGTGTGTGTGTGTGCGTGCAAAAGTAAATTCTCTGTCTCTGTCTGTCTGTCTATCCTTGTATCAGTCTATCTATCTGTTTATCTGTCTGTCTTCTATCTGTCTATCCACTTGTCTATCTCCGTTCGTCTCTCTCTCTCTCTCTGGAAACCACGGTCCTAAATCTCTGTCTCTGTCTGTCTGTCTATCTTTGTATCCGTCTATCTATCTGTTTATCTATCTATCTCCGTTCTCCATTCGCTCTCTCTCTCTCTCTCTCTCTCTGGAAACCACATATTCTCTTCCAATCAATCGAATCATCATATGTTCTTCGTTTCCCCGCCAAACATAAGCGAACGTTCCCCCCACAAATAGAACGGTACATTCCTTCAATCAGACTTTACTTTCTTCCTTATTGATAGTGTTGAAGGGAAGCTGTGTCTTATTCTACACTTTGCCTTTGTCTGTGTGAGTTGTACAATGTTGATTTTTTTCTTCTTTTCTTTTTTCTATGTACTTGCTTGTTTTTGTGTTCCCGTTTTCTTTTATCGTTTACTTTTTTAGTGTGATGTTAGTCCGTGAGTGAGTGAGTGAGTGAGTTAGTGAGTGGGTGAATGGGTGAGTGAGTGAGTTATTTGTTCATGCATTTGTTTTAACTTATTTTAACGTGTTATTGTGAAAATTTTAAGAACAAGAAAGCTGAAAAGAATAGAGTAAATAAAACGAATGATGGCAATTATCGTACTTTACACTCCGCGTTTTACTCACTGATATATCAATGCACTTCTTTACTTAATTGTTTATTGTTGTGAATTATTGGAATGAAATGAATAAGAATACTGCGAAAAATAAAAAATGCTCATGATTATTTTTTCTCTTTTTCTTTTTTTTCCTTTTTCTTTCTTTTTTTCCCTCATGATTACTTAAACTTTGTCATTTGTTTCCACTGCCGCCACTACCACCACCACCACCACCACCACCACCACCATCACCATCACCACTTCCAATTATCAATAATCAGATGTCCCGGAAACTATTGAAGAAATTAACTTGCAGGCAAAGAAATACGGATCACAGCTGGCATTCAAGAGAGAGAGAGAGAGAGAGAGAGAGAGAGAGAGAGGACTATGTGGGTAAAAAATTTTCATATTTTCTCATCACTGTGCCCTGTTCATCCTCCCTATGTAATTTCCTCTCTCTCTCTCTCTCTCTCTCTCTCTCTCTCTCTCTCTCTCTCTCTTACACTTCAACAATTTTAGAGATATATATTAATTGAAAAGTCTACAATTGTGGTGGAATGATAACCACTACACGCCTAATTATGATAAAGGTGAAAATATCTTGCATTTATAACACCTTCAGTCATTCAGTAAATGCTCCCTGCCAAGTGGGTCGAGGAAGCAACCTTTGTTTCATTTTCTGTTCATCCTCCCTTGAATTCCTGGCGCTGCGTGATCCTCATTGTTAAATATTGTGCTGTTGTCGTTTGTTTTGCGTTCATATTTGGGAACTTTGTGACGTGTGGTGGAAGACGGTGAAGGTAACACGGGCTCTGAGTAAAGTATTCGCTTACCAGTCCATGTTTCCTTCATCACGTTCATATTTACGGGAAATTTCTTCGTTTTGAGTACGAGAAAGGAGTACAGGTCTGGTTTTTACCTTTTCTAAGAGACTGTAGTGTAAGAAATGTGTCTAGAATATATGGTACGTGAGTGAGATGAATTATTTCTCATTGGTAATCAGATAAAAAAGAGAAAGAAAGATGCCTATAACAAGGAATAGGTTTTCAAATAGAGTGGCAGGTAAATGGAATGGACTAAGCACTCAGGTGGTTATTGCCGAGTCATTGAAGAGCTTTAAAGGTTTGACATACTTATGGAAGGCAATAGGTAGATGTGTTTCATACAGGGACTGCCGCGTGTAGGCCTCATGGCTGTTTGCAGCTTTCTTTATTTTCTTGTGTTCTTATGAGAGGATTAATTCTCAGCTCTATACTTAAATCTGTCAGTCATTACATATGTAGTTTCTAAGATTCTTGACTGTTTTCTCGTCTGTTCTTTATTACATTGTGTTCCTCCTTCATTCAGTGTGTTCTTGTAGTGTTATCCCAGTGTTACCACCAACTCTGGAAACTCTCCTTTCTATCGATACTTTTCGATCAGCGCCTCGTAACCTTGTTTTCACGGTGTCTAAAATCAATCACTGTTACTTTTTCGGATGCTGGGATTGACCAGGTATTTCTTATATTGATTTCTTTCTGATAACTGTGGGCCAATCTTCTTTCCACCTTTTGAGATGCTGATCGAGCATTAAAGCGTGTTCATTGAAGGGATAGCTTAGATTAAGGTTAGATTAGGTTTACATTAATCCAGTTCGATTTCACTGGATATTCCTTTACTGTGTGGATCATAGATTGAAAGAGAACCTCATCTTTGTCCAAAAATAAATGATCACTGTCTCGAAATTAACGGACTAAGGTTACGTCCAGAATTCTCACTATGTGGACTATTTTTTTTTTTTTTTTTTTTTTTTTTTTACGTTTGAATGCAACCTAGCTATCACTGATGAATCACGCACGTTCCGCTCCAGCAAACGAAGTAGTATTATCTAATGGTAGGTAGTACTGCATATTTCACTGTCACTCACGTCATGACCGTCACAAATATTACCTCCCATGTAGCCTCGATCAGTGAAAGACGAATCCTCCTTACTTATGCCCCTCGCATTAGTGTTTCTCTCATTGCCAAGCCTCTTACTCAGCTGGGGGTCAGCTCAGGGTGCGACGAAGCGCCGTTTGGCCTCACAAAATTCTCTTTAACTCCTTCACTCCTCCATTTTTACCTTGTGTTTTGGAAGTGATTAGACAATTTTATTTATATTAGGAAGGGCCTATGGAGATCAGAAGTTTAATGGCCAGAGTCTTCACTATATTCTAATCCCCACATAAGTTTCTGAACCTGTATAAAGTCACCAAAATGTAATCAGAATAAATATTAAAACGTGTTCTGGTACTGAATGGGTTAAAAGACCTGACGACTGATAGATTTTCTCCAGAGCAAAGGACTCAGGACAGCAGGGAAACAATGAACACTGGCAGGGAGCACGGAAGCTTATTCTGCTGTTGACATGGCTACCGACGACCTCCTGACTCGCTGTGAATAAATAATAGCGACCATTGCGTAAGTTTATAATGAATAACGTCTACATGTGACTGACTCTAGCGGCTATGTGACTGTGAACTATATAATGCTGGTGTTACTTATTAAGGTAGAATTACAAGAGCGATAAGAGTTTTATTCTAATTTCTATTGTATTAACACCCTGTAAGACGGCATAGCTGATTAAAATAGTCAACTCACGGATTGTAGAGCAAAAAGAAAAAAACAAGCAAAAGACGAAAGATATGTATACTAAAAACAATTAAAAAGAATGAAGTGCTTAAGTATGTAATGAATAATTGCCTCAGCGACAATGGTGTAAATGACAATGAAGTATATGATGATAATACTACTACTCTAAAAAATAGTTTCGTTTGCAAGGATAATACGAGCGTTTTTTTAATTTCTTGACCACATTTTTTTCTATCTGTAAAGCGGGGCAGTTGATTGAAATAGATAAAGTCACCGTAATAACCGTAGAGAGAGAAAAGAAGGTATATACGAACCGTAAAGGTAAACCACGAAAGATTGGCACACTGGAGACAACCAAGACATATGAACTTAAATATGTAAATAAAGAACAAATAATAAACTGAAAGAGAGAGAGAGAGAGAGAGAGAGAGAGAGAGAGAGAGAGAGAGAGAGAGAGAGAGAGAGAGAAGGAAAGAAAATAAAAATATATACTGAGCCGCTGAGTGTCTGTGTGAACGAATAATTACTTCTCATTAACACCAATAAATTGAAGAAAAAATGAAACGAAGAGAGAGAGAGAGAGAGAGAGAGAGAGAGAGAGAGAGAGAGAGAGAGAGAGAGAGAGAGAGAGAGAGAAAGGAAAGAAAATCAAAATATACTGACCGCTGAGTGCCTGGTCGTCGTTGGGGTACATCGACTCCTGCAGGTTGTGAGGACGTTGCACCAACAGCCTAGCGTAAGAATAGGAGGGCGGGTTGCGGTAGTGTTGCGGTGCTGCTGTGGCGAGGGGCAGGAGGGCCAGGGAGAAGCAGCAGGACAGCAGGAGGGGCACCATAAGTAGGCTGGGACAGGATGTGATCGCCCTCATGACGCCGACCAAGCGAAGAGTCAACAGCGGAGACTCACGCGTGGCTGTCTTATACACGCGCCTCCCACGCCACCCCTCTCGCCCACACCTCCCAGGCCACGCCCACACGCCCCTGCCACGCCACGCCCACTGCCTAGCCACGCCCAGGGAATGATGTGGGTACGGGGAGCTCTTTCCGCGAAATCTCAGAAAAGATGCTTGTGTTAATTTTCCTGATATCGTGTTTTCCATTTCTTAGTCTTGTTTTCTTGTCTTTCTCTTCTCTCCTTCTTCCTTCTTATTCATATTTTCCATTTATTTTGTTCTGTCTTCCTTCTTATTTCTTCTTGTGCTTTTTTTCGTTCTGATTTTATATAACTCGCTGTTTTTTTGTTCTTTTCGTTCTTTTTGTTCTTGTTCTTTTGTTGTTGTTCTTGTTCTTCATCGTCTTAATAAAATGTTACATATTTCCGTTTCTGTTATGTATTTTGGTGGGGTTCTTAATGTTCATGTTGTCCTCCCCCTCCCCGTCTCCTTCTACTCTACGTTACTCTCTTCTCTCCTTTCATCTCTTCTCTCCTCTCCTCTTCTCTCCTTTCCTCTCCTCTCCTCTCCTCTCCTTTCCTCTCCTCTCTTATCTTCTTTTCTCCTTTCGTCTCCTCTCTTTGTTTCTCTCGTCTCTTCATCTCTCCTCTCCTATTTTCTTCTCCTTTCCTCTCCTCTCTTCATCTATTGTCCTTTTTTTTCTCCTCCTCTCCGCTCCTCTCCTCCTTTCTTCTCTTTTTCCCCTCACCTCTCTTTCCCACTCCTCTTATTACTTCTCTTCCCCACCCACTCCTATCCTCTCTTCTGGTCTGCTTTGCTCTGCTCTGTTCTGCTCTTCTCTTCTCTTCTCTTCTCTTCTCTTCTCTCTCTCTCTCTCTCTCTCTCTCTCTCTCTCTCTCTCTCTCTCTCTCTTTTCTTCTCATTTCTCCTCTCTCTCTCTCCTCTCCTTTCCTGTCCTCTCATCTCCTCTCATCTCCTCTCCTCTCCTTTCCTTTCCTCTCCTCTCCTCTCTTCTCTCCTCTCTCCTCCTCCTCCTCCTCCTCCTCCTCCTCCTCCTCCTCCTCCTCCTCCTCCTCCTCCTCCTCCTCCTCTTCCTCCGTATCTCTCGTTTGCATCATTTCTCTAAATTATCCATGTTTCCTACACACTCTCTATTCCAGTTACAATCTTAGAAGTTCTAAGGAGCAGTTGCAATAATGTTATTTTTCTGTTGCATCTGTGGGGAGAAAGGCTCGAGCAGGAACAGGAGTATAAAATGTAAGTTATCCTAAAGGAAATACTGAGATCTTTTCTTATGTAAAAACATCGTAACATATCATTAATTCATCATGCATCAGTCTGCCTCCACAAGACAGCTCCTTTACTTTTATGCAGTACTATAATAGTATCTGCTATTTCCACACATGTGTTAATTCTTCCGATCTTTTTCGTAGTAAATTAGTCATATTTGTGAAAAATTTTCTTCTTATGTATTTCATCCTTATGTATTTCATCTTTCCTCTAGAGCAATTTATTTATTTATTTGTGTAATTCACTTCTTATTCTTAATTGTTACATGATTTTTCTGATGTTAGAGGCTACAACACACACAAAATAAATAAAAATAAGTAAAATAAATAAATAAATAAAAAAATAAATAAATAAGAAAAGGCCCACTGAGATGCCATTCTATAATGAACAGTTTGAATATATATTTCAACGTGCAATTAGTATCATAGTGGACTGGTGCTAACTAATGCCTAGGTCTGGATTTATCACACACAGCAATACCAAACGTTTTAGAGGGGATCGACAACTGAGCGAGCTGTTTTTATGTATGTGCTGTAGTCTCTTATCCTTTATGCGCTAGAAATAAATGAAAAAGAGCAGGTATGAGGAAAAAAGTTTACGATGAGCAAGCTACAAGAACTCCTTTACTGTGAACACAATTTCAGCTTAGCCCTCGACCAATCCTCGGGGGGCTGAAGTCTTTATTAGTTAGCCTGTCAACATCACACGCGTTTTCTTAGTACAAGGGGAACTTAAAATTTTGCTACCATCCCTAGTTTGTGTGTGTGTGTGTGTGTGTGTGTGTGTGTGTGTGTGTGTGTAATTCTGCAGTATTAAGTAAGCTTCCTCCTCTTCATCATCCTGTTATCAGATACAGTTTCAGGTTATGATTAAGTGTATGGAAAGGTTATTGTACTCTGCCAGCGTTTAGGTGTATATTGACTTGCCTCACCGTGCACCTGTTGAAAGACTGCTATGCTTCAGTTGAGTTTTGAGCCTTAGAGCGCCGTCTGTATAGCATCACCAGGTTAAGCCGTGTGGTGCAATCCGGAAGCATAGATTTATAATACATTAGCTTGGCTTGATCCGATTACCGCTTTGAACCTATAAATTTATAGTACTGGAAATCTTCGCCTCGAGATCAAGGTAATGTTATTACGAAAATGCTGGAAATATAATTTGTAACGAGGCTGACTTATACTATTGCCAGAAAGACTTGGCTTAGCAGCAAGAGACATCCTTGATGTTTCATTTAATGTAATACCATGCACATAAGTTAATTAGTCAATGACCGCTGACGTCTTTGGGTGGTTTACATGATATATTATTATTCTTGTGTTGTGATAGGTGCAGTGTTGTGTAATTTTAGGTGACCTACTTGCAATCACCAGCTACGAATAGTCTGTTAACATGAACGTGTTATAAATGTATCGTGTAAACTAAACTGTAAAAAACTGAAATGGCAACCGAACGGCAACTGTCAAGAAGTGGTCGGCCTCGGTGACTGGGAGGGGGAGCGTCGCGTGGTCGTCTTCCCGTTCCCAGGGTCCCGCTGACAGCACACCCGCAGTGAAGGCTGCTGATCCACCCCTTTCTTCCATAACTAACATTTACCATGGCGTCAAGGAGAGCTCTACACTTTGTCTACAAGATTGGGGATCGGAAGGCCACCGCCAAATTCTACAGAGATGTTTTGGGGATGAAGGTAAGAGAGAGGACTGTGGTTGGTAGTGTGCTGACAGGTTGCATTACGAAAGTGATTCCTGAACCTTCCAGTTGTTATATACACTTGATGGTGATGACAAGCTCCACTTGACTGCCAGCCATGACGTGCGAGTCCACATTGATCATGTTTCGGAGATTCAGATTGTCTAAGAGTGTAATTAACGATTTTGGAGGAAATATTGAGTGTCTGATTAGGTAAGCATGTCCATAAGAACATTTCTAATCCTAATCAGATGTAAATTAAGCTTGATATGACGCATTACACTTTTGAAAAGGTGTCATATATCCTTTATTTGAGGAAGATACAAGCTCTGAGGAAGTATAATCACATAACCATTTTTTTTTTCATTAAATATAGTTATACAATATTTCTCTACTTCACCTAAAAGAGTGCTTATTGCTTCTAAACAATATCTTAACTTGCATATGGATAAGCATATTTACATAACTAATTTTTACTCATGTATGAATGTACCATTCTTTACCAAACTCCTTGTTATAATAAGAATACACATTTCATACGTATTCTGATAAACTGAGTGTAGAAAACCAGTGCTTATCAACATTAGAGGAAAGATGAGATCATAGATGTTGTTCTTAGTGTTTCATAATGATCTTGCTTACTTAGAATTCTGTCTTACTACAGCCTTTATGTAGTAACAAGTAGAAAAATTATTCTGGTATTAAAGTATCCACAAAATTCAGTCATCAACAGGTTTAAACTTTCTTTTGGCATGGATAAAGTATTTGCAAGAGAGAGAGAGAGAGAGAGAGACTGTCAGATGGATCACTTGAATTAACCCTAAAATACATGCTATCTTGATCCTTATAAGATAACAACCTCTGATTAAAAAGGAGAGAAAAGAAAATACAAAGATTATGTTTGTCATCTTTACAGTAGCATTTTTAAGAACAAAAATGAAATATTCTCTCAGTATATCTCTTACAACATAAAAATTAATCTTATGCATTGAATCACAGTTTTGAAAAGATTCAGTAAAGATCTTAGGACAAGTAGTAGTAACCAATTGTAATGGTCATTTAATTGGTCATCTTCTTCATAGGTATTACGCCATGAGGAGTTTGATGAAGGCTGCAAGGCTTCCTGCAATGGGTGAGTCTGAAGCTCTCTCAACAGTATTGTGATTTGCTGTATGTGCTTTTATAAGACACCTTACCAAACACTTACACATTCAAGTAGTACTGAGATAGTTATATGGACAGTTGAGTAATGATGGGGCTAGGTGATCTCAGGTTGACCCAGGAATAGAGTAATAAAACTGTTCTTGGGTCAACCTGAGATTTATCTACCATCATCACTACTCATCCTTCAAGTGTGTTAGTTAATTCCAGATATAAGTAGAGCATATAGTTCCAAGTTATGTATTCTATATGCTACAATTGATCTAGGTTTTGCCATTTTTATAGATGCAGAAAAAGGCAGATCCTCATTGATATTTTGTTGTCTTATTGAACCATAGACTTAGAAAAGATTACAGAGTATTCATGTTGCAGTAAAAGAAAAAAAAAGGACAGAGTATTTGTGTTACAGTAAAAAATGACAAAGTATTCATGTTGCAGGCCATATGATGGGAAGTGGAGCAAGACCATGATAGGGTATGGGGCTGAGGACAACCACTTTGTGTGTGAACTGACCTACAATTATGGTGTCTCCCAGTATGAAATGGGTATGTCATCAGTTAGCCATCTATTTGTTTGTCATTATTTCTTTTTGTTGAATGTAAAAATTAAATGAAACACTGGTCTTCACTGTCACGTGGCACATCTTTCATTAATCACTATCCTCTCCATGACTTTTCTTTTGTTCTCCAGCCATCTCCAAACATCATACTGCCTAAAAATGAGAAAGCCATTCTTTTCATCATTATTTGTCTTGCAGGTGTTTGTAAAGATTTCATACATTGTTTTTTCTAATGTGAATTGTTGCATACTTCAGGGAAAGGCTTAAGTAATGAATGCAGAAGGAAGTATAATCATTATCATTAGTTTGCCAAATATCTGACATTTAGATCTATTTACTCTGCAGGGAATGACTTTTTAGGAATGCACATCGATTCCCAGGAGGCTGTCGAGAGAGCCAAGAAGAACGACTGGCCAGTCAAGGATGAGGGAGACCATAGTGTCCTTGAGGCACCTGGTGGCTACAAGTTTATCATTAATCACAAGCCACAACCTGCTGACAAAGGTACAGAGTTGTATAAACAGAGACAATTCAAGGTTAAAGTGTAAGAAGCAGCAGCTACAGTGCAAGAAGTACTGATGTCATGATCTTACTTTAGCATCCTCCTTTAACAGACCCAGTGCAGCAAGTTGTCCTGGCTAGCAGCAACCTGGAGAAGTCTGTGGAATATTGGAAGGATCTGGCTGGCATGACTGTGTACAGCAAGACTGACAAAAGTGCAACACTAGGCTATTGTGAGACTCAAGCCAAACTGGTGCTGCAGGACATTGGTGAGGAATGTTTTGCTTTGTTTTGACTCGCACTGTTTTTTTTTTCTTTCTGATTTTGTATGACCTATTATTGCACTGTTGTATGGTGTTAGCTCAGAACATACTTTGTGATATTTTATAACTGGTAAATCCTCATTGACATTATAGAAATATCATATAGGTATTAGAAACATATGCTGCGCCTTTTTAGATTCTGTTTATATTTACATAAAACAAAAGAAAAATAGTACGGTATAGAGAAGAACTGGAAAACCCCATTAGAAGTTAGAGCAATAGAGATGTAATCTTTTTTTATTACAGGCGGGGAAGTAAATCATGCCAAGGCTTTTGGACGGATCGCCTTTTCTGCTCCTGGAGGTGACCTGCCAGGCATTGAGCAGAAGATGAAGGATGCCAACCAGACCATCATCACCCCGTACATCTCCCTGGACACGCCTGGCAAGGCTACAGTCCAGGTGGTCATTCTGGCAGACCCGGTGAGCTTACTTAACATGTCCACCCTGTTTCATATGCACATGTAACTGACTGGTCAAGATTTAATAACAACTATGTATTATGAAAGGCAGGTTTAAATACATTTTACTACGGATTTTGTTGTAGAAGTGAAGGAAGAGAACACCACTAAAAATGTTTAATGAGTAATCAAGTAACTGTTGTTGTATAGAAAAGTAACCACTTAAGTTACAAGCCAGCATCTCAAGGAAATTAATTGACTGCTTATCTATCTTAAATGGTGCTGACACAAACAGCTTGTCTCATTATACATAGAAATTATACAGTATAAAACAGGCTCCTAGTTCCCTTGTTCTATTCTTTTGTTTACCCTTTACAGTGCAGTATTGTTTGTACTTGGTGGCAGTGTGTGCTACAAGACTGTTTCCTATAATACCATAATGGAATTAGTTATGAATGTGTTAAAAGATTTACATTCTATGTTTAATTTGCACACCTCCAGGATGGTCATGAAATCTGCTTTGTGGGAGATGAAGGCTTCCGGCAGCTGTCTGCAGTGGACCCCAAAGGTGATGAACTGCTCAATGAAGCCATGGAGAAGGACAAGTCTGATGAATGGTTCGCAAAGAAGGGTGGGAAGGCTGCTGCGTAGACATGACAAGAATCACAACTGCCTTGATATTATGGTTGCATTTTTCTCTTTTGTATTGGTCTGCTTTAATGAGGGATAATTGATGACCACTTTTTATATATCTAGAATTATTCTCCTTGTAATGTTGAATGTATCCTCTGTGCATGTCTTTAAAGGTGATTGTGGTCTTCCTTTTGTTTGTGAACTGACGTTTGATAGGAACTTATGAGTTTAGCATAACTGTACTTAGTCCTGCAATCATGTCAATATGTTTATTGAAGTTGGCTATTTAAGTGATCTACAGCCTCTGTGGTTCACCATAGACTCAACTGGTCTAAATATAGATATTTTAAGTACATGGATAAATTGGAAGGTAGTAAAATAAATAGAAGTGTATTTCCCTGGCATGCATTGTTTTAGATATTCCAGAGGTGATCAGGAAACCCCATGTAAGCCTTAGAGTGACTAGCATAGTGGAGCAGGACAGGAGCAGCCATGAATTGTCTGTCTTCCTGCACTACTTCCTCACTCACGTGCAAATGAATATATGGGTAATGGAAGGTTATGAAAACAAATAGGTTTGGTTATAAAAATATTGTAGTCTATATAATTGTTAGGAGACTCAGCTTTATTCTATAGAGGTTTACTGAATTGAGGTAAACTTATACATGATCAGCTTAGTTTAGGACCTAAATATGATAATTACAAGAGGATTCTGTCCTATCCCTTTCTTGCATATCATAATCCTTTTTAGTCTTTGTGGCCTTCTTATACTTTAGCTTTGCACAGTGGTAGTGTTGCAACCACTAAAACCAAATCAAGGTCTTTTGGAGTGCAATGTTGATCGTATGTTTTATATCAGCTGTTTTGGGGAAAAGTTAGAAATTTTCTCATGTGTAGTCAAGGTAAAGAATGTATGTCAATTTTTTTGGGGCAACTTTAATCCTGTGTCATTTGTCTTGTAATAAATGCAATGGATATGTTGTGTACTGAAGAAAAGATATTTTCTCATGGTTTTATTTTCACATTTTGAGGACAAGTATAAAAAGAATTTGCACAGTATTCAAGTCAGAGAAAAGAGGGGCTGAGTTTTAGTAATGGCACTGCATGTAAAGTATACAGGATGGTGTGGCCTACCCAGAGATTGGGTAATGGTTAGCAAGTGTTCTGTGAGGTGTAATAATAGTCTCTCTCTCTCTCATGAAGTTTTACCATTTTATTTTCATGGGCTGTCTCCACAATAATCTGGATTCTCTTGGTCCCCTTGAGTTGTGCAGCTTTGAAAAGACATAAAATATACTAGTAACAGTTGTTTGGACTGAAAATCATAAATGAATGGACTCTATAATTTTCATGAATATTTTATCAAAATTTACTAAACCCACTCAACAATAAGGAATGTATTGGTGTGATCACAGCTTTAGCACTTGCCTACTACTTAATGAGAAACTATGACAGTAAAACAGCTGCAAAAGAGAACAAAACACTAACATGGAATATTTGTTGTTACATTAACGCAAACTTACCAACTTCTTATTGTGAGAAGCTGAGTTCTGTGCCCTCCATTGAGAAATCCTGCTGTAAGATTGTCACGTGACAATCGAGAGATTTCATATTTCGCGCTGATAGCTATCCTTGGGCTTTCAATAAGTACAAGAAAGATAAAAATGAAGTAAACAAAAGAGCATCAATTATACACAAAAGACACTCAAACTCTTTTATAAGTACTAGGTAGACAATTCAATAGGGTTTACTTCACCTTAGTTACAGGTTGTGGGTTCCAATAGTACCTGCGTCACGTCAGTAGAGGAGCTTATAGTCAGATGAAGGGAGAGGAGGGGCAGCTGGGGCAGTGACATGCAGCTGTGATAAGCATATGTGCGGTCACTACGAGGCACTGAGGGAGTGACACGCATCCACCATGAGCAAGCTGTTCAAAATGGTCATCCTGGGGGCGCCGGGGTCAGGCAAGGGCACCATCTCCTCCAGGATCGTGAGGGACTTCGGCCTCAAACACATGTCCAGCGGCGACATCCTCAGGTCACAGGTGCTCAAGAGGACCGGTAAGTGCACGCTTCTTGCCCGGCATCCTTCCTTCTTTTTTTTATATATTTTTCTTCCATCCATCCATCCTTTTCTTCCTTCCTTCCTTCCTTTGTTTATCTTGTGTCCTTTCATTCAATTGTGTTCCAGTTCATGGTTTTTTTTTCGGTATTATTAGTCTTACACCAACATCAACATGGCTTTTCGCTCCCTTCTCATCTTATAAAGCTGTAAGACTGTAAATTTACCCTTACCTCCTTATGTCATGATGGGGTGTTCGTCTGCTGTGGTCTCTATCAAACCTAACTGTTTGTTGCTCTTACGTGTCGCCTTTCATTCTGTTGTGTTCCCTTGTATTATTTCCTCGGTGTCAAGGGGTCTGTATGATTTGATTTTTTTTGTAATATTTCAATTTTGGGGTAAGTGATAATCATTCTTAATAAATTCAGGGGCCTTTGGGAAATAGAGAATGTTGGGTGGGGGGATGAGAAAGCAGCAAAATATGGGTCCTATTCTGTACCCTATAGAAGAATTTTTGCTTAAGGTTACAAGTGTTTTAAACCTAACCTCTCTTAGCTGGGGGAGCTTCGTCCCCCCACACCCCCACAAGGATATTAACATAACCAAATATAAATATAACCCAATGAAATGCCAAAAAAATTACAGTTATGCCTTACCTTTGAGATGGTCAATAAATCTATCTATCTATTTGTATAGCTCTTTTACAGGGTAAAGTGTCCAATGAGTATGAATCAGACCATGAAGTACACACTTGGCATTTAAAAATTTCCTCTCAGGATATGATAACACTTTGGCATTAAATTTTGGTCTCATTTTTAAGCTTAAACAAGAGTCTTTTAAAAGTATAGGTTATGTGGTCACTATTTTTCAAGTCCACAGAGGTGAGAAACCTTTTTCGTAAGAGTTTTTATGCTCTTCATAAAGTAGATAGTATATTAATCTGTTAGTAGAACCATTAAGCTGCCCTTAAAAACTGGTGTGACTGAAAAAAGTCTTTTGAAAATGTTATGTGGCCACTATTTTTCAAAGTCCACAGAGGTGATAAAATTTATCCGTAAGAGTGTTCTTGCTATTCATAAGGTATAAAAAATGTTAATCTGTGAATGGAACCATGATACTACCCTGAAAAAACTGTGTTTCAGAAACAAGAGCCTTTTAAAAATACAATTTCTGCGGCCATTATATTTCAAAGTCCACAGGTATGAGGAACTTTGTTTGTAAGAGTGTTTTTGCTTTTAATAAGGTAGATATATATGTAATCTGTCAATAGAACCATTAAACCTCTCTTAAAAACTGTGTGACTGAAACTAGAGTCTTTTTAAAATATAGGTTGCCACAGATATGAGGAGCTTGTTTTGTATGAGTGTTTTTGCTATATGTAAAATATGAATAATATTAATCTGCCCATAGAACTATTACACTATGCTTAAAAACCTGTGTAACTGAAACAAGAATCTTTTAGAGAGATAGGTTATATGGCCACCGTTTTTCAAAGTCCACAGAGATGAGAAACTTTTTTTGTAAGAGTTTTTATATTACTGATGAAGTAGGTATCATATTAATCTGTCAGTAGAACCATTGAATTGCCCTTAGAAAACTGTGTGACTGAAATAAGTCTTTTGAAAATGTATGTTATGTGGCCACTATTTTTAGAGATGATCAAATTTATGATTTTTAATGTTTTTGCAGTTAAGGTAGAAATCAAGGTAATCTTTCAAGAGAACCATAAAAAAAACACTTAAAAACTGGTATGAGTGAAATAAGAGCCTTTTGAAAAGATATGTTATGTGGCCACTACTTTTCAAAGTCCACAGAAATTATAAAATTTATCTGTAAGAGAGTTTTTGCTATTGATTAGGTAGAAATCATGTTAATCTGTGAATGGAACCATGATACTACCCTTGGAAAACTGTGTTACAGAAAGAAGAATCTTTTAGAAATACAATACAGCAATGAATGAAGTGTATCATATGTCGAGAGAAACCACTCTACTATCATAGTGTTTTGAGTTAAAAGGCCAAGAGTACCTATTGGATCACCTGCATAAATGTTGGACACAGAAAAAACAGGTACACACTGATTTTAACCCTATTTTTCTCAACAATGAATAACAATATTTACAAACACTTTGTGCCACATAAAACTACAACCATTCCTGCAAAATATGAGACTGGGCATGCCATGATTCTGAAATTTTGGGGAAGAGTACAGTCATGGGAAGGGAATTAAAAAAATTTTTATTTTTTTATTTTTTGTGTACCTATTGGACACTTTACCCTAGTTAATAATAAGCATGTGGAGGCTCTTCTTTATGTCTGTATATGGCTGCTAAATACCTCACATGGTGACTTTCCTGCTGCAAACCTGGGGAGTTAGTAGGTCAACTGATGTAATCCTTTCAGATGTTGGGCAAGAAGCAGAGAAGTACATGAAGGCTGGGAAGCTGGTGCCTGATGAGACGATGGTCAAACTGATCTCATCTGAACTGTCCGTCCTGAAGACCTCCACCTGGCTTCTGGATGGCTTCCCTCGCACACGGCCACAGGCAGAGGCTCTTGATCAGCATGAGAAGGTAGGTGTGTTTGTGTGCGTGTGTGTGAGGGCAGAGTGGGGCTGGAGGCAGGCTACAGGTAGGGACTGATTCTTTGACATGAAAAAAATTTTTCCTTAGAATAGTTTGAAGATTTGGTAATAGTTTTGTTAGATATGTACTACTTACTTTATATCAGAGTTTTATGTTTTTTTTTGCATAGATTAGAAAAAGTTTGAGCTTTCTAGCTATTGATAATGATTAAAGCTAGTTAGTGAGTAGCTAGCATGATGAAACATTTACCAAATAATCACTTTTTATTCTTGTTTTCTTTCTTTTTATGCTTGAATATATATTATGATTTTGTATGAAGAGCTATAGATTATATAATGTATGTTGCTTCATAATATGTTAAGGAACTATGCCCTTTAGATATTGTATTGTTGAGACACTGATTGAACATTTCTCAAAAATTATATGAAGGATGACTATTTATTTTTAGGTACATACATACTTTTCTTCATTTGATATTGCCAACTTTCCATCTAAGAATCCAATTTTACACAGATGATTTCTTGAAGTTTTTGTTTCTGATATTTAGGATCACTACAGCTGCAGTGATGACAAAAGCAGAAAAAAAAGTAAATACTATGTGTATGAAATAAATTTAGTAGGTCACACTGTAGTAAGATGACAGTAAAATTATGGAAGCGTCTTGTTAGTACATTGGTAACATGCTGGTCTGGCATTGCTAAGGTCACCAGACTGAGGCTTGCTTGGCTCATGAGTTTAAGCTGTTTATTGGGAGGTTACTGTTGTGATTGGAGCACCACATTGGGGAGTTGGGTTCACCTGGCTGACGTTCTGGAGAGCTTCAGATGTGATGCTCTCCAGCCAACTTTAACTTTAACTTTCAACAATAACAACAGAATAGGAGATACAAGAATTAAGATACCATTCAGTTAGTGAAGATAAAGTGGAAATGATAGAAAAGATTAGATACAAGGGAAAAAAAAAGAAAATCCATGGCAGTGTGTGCAAATAGATAGAAGCTTCTACTATTAACATAACATAGCACGGTCAAACCTGTAACTCAGGTGTGCTTGTTTCCTTACTACTGCTGCCTTACACAAGGAAATGTCCAGTAATAAGGAAATATCTTTGGAATATTTATTAACACATTCACGTTCTACATCTTACAGCTTCTCTAAATATTTAGATAGTTAAAAAGGCTATGTATAGCAGTTGCACATTGCTTTGCTGCAGCTTTCTGTCCCAGCCTGCTTGTGTGTAGCGTATCCGAGTGTACGCCACACGCCTGCATCGTACCTCTGTCTTGCCTCCCTGTTGTTGTGATGCCTGTCTCCCTAGCTTGACTTGGTACTGAGCCTTGAGGTCCCAGATGAGGTGATAATAGAACGTATCAAGGGCCGCTGGACACACCTGCCCTCAGGAAGGATTTATCACACTGAGTTTAATCCGCCCAAAGTACCGGTAAGTGGGTTAATGGTGCGGTGTCTCTTCTCAGCTACCCCTTGTCGTTGTGCCTTGTCTGTTTATGTCTTATGTATGCTCTCCCTTAAGGAAATAGCTCTCATAGAGGTCTCCTTGGGATTGTATTTCTGTTCTACACACACACACACACACACACACACACACACACACACACACACACACACACACACACACACACACACACACACACACACACACACACACACACACACACACACACACACTTCCTCCAAGAAGACTTGAATAAAATCTACAGATGGAATAAGAAATGGAAAATTGAGTTCAATGTAAGAAAACGTAGTGTATTGGAGTTTGTGGAAAGCAAAAAATAGGCCAGTCGGAGTTTATAAGTTGGGGGAAGAAAATATCCAGAAAAGAAACAGAAAGATTTAAAAGTAATTGTTTTGGATGATATGTCACTGGAAAAGCACATATTAAAATTGTGGGGGAAACTTAGAATCAACTTAAGAATATAAGAGTGGCATTTTCATACATTGTTGAGGCTATGATGATTATTATTGTAACTATGATACGTCCAGGGTTGGAATATGCAGCAGTGGTTTGATCACCAAATCTGAAGAAAGATATTAAAAGGCTAAAGGATCTAGCGGGCTGTGACAAGAATGGTTCCAAGTCTGAAAGATTGTTAAGATTGAATCTGATGTCCCTGGAGGAGATATGATTGCAAAGTTTAGACTGATAGAAGGAATCAACAAGTATGACAAAGAATATTTGATAGTGCATGACAAGCGATCCATGAGGGTGCACAGGAAGAAACTGAATAAAGGCACTTGAAGGAGGGACGTGAAGAAATACAGTTTTCCCACACAGAATCGTCAAAGCTGGAATGCGTTACATAGAGAAGTGACTGAAGCAACAACAATACATAATTTTAAGATGAAGTTGGAAAATTTTTGGGATAATAGATGGGACTGCATGAGCATAGCTCCCTTCTCATATGCTACAACTAGATATATACAACTAAGTAGACACACATGCACACACACACTTAAATACAACTAGATAAACACACACACACACACACACACACACACACACACACACACACACACACACACACACACACACACACACACACACACACACACACACACACACACAAGAAAGTAAAAAAGGATAAGGACTTAGGAGTGACGATGGAAGAAAACAATCAACCGGTAAGCCATATTGATAGAATTTTTAGAGACACACATAATTTGCTAAGGAATATTGGAGTAGCATTTCACTACATGGACAAAGAAATGATGAAGAAATTGATAAGTACTACAATAAGACCCAGATTGGAATATGCAGGAGTAGTGTGGACCCCTCATAAAAAGGAACACATAAGGAAGTTGGAAAGACTACAAAAAATGGCTACAAGAATGGTTCCAGAATTTGAAGGCATGACACATGAGGAGAGACTAAAGGCTATGGATCTACCAACCCTAGAACAAAGAAGGGAGAGAGGGGATCTCATACAAGTTTATAAATTGATCAACGGAATGGACCAAGTGGATAATGAGAAACTGATCCTGAGAGAAGAATATGACATTCGAAGCACAAGATCGCATAGTAAAAAGCTGAGAAAGGGAAAATGTCTGAGAGATGTTAAAAAATATAGTTTCCCGCAAAGATGTATTGAGACGTGGAACAGTTTGAATGAAGAAGTAGTGTCTGCAACGAGTGTGCATACTTTTAAAGTAAGATTGGATAAGTGTAGATATGGAGATGGGGCCACACGAGCATAAAGCCCAGGCCCTGTAAAACTACAACTAAGTAGATACAACTAGGTAAACACACACACACACACACACACACACACACACACACACACACACACACACACACACACACACACACACCAGTCTCACTGAATCCTTCAAATACAAGCAAGGAAATGCACACAAATGCACTAATTACTAATGTAAAAGGCATGTTTTTTTTTTTTTTTCACATGTCATCATGGATGTAGTACTTCATTCCAGCTCCTCAGCAAATTTTTCCTACTTGCCACTGATTTAGTATTTTATTATGTTTATTTTACCATTATTCCAGTTCAGTATCTTTTTTTAACTCCATTTTTTTAAATGGATATTTTTTCATTAGTCTTTCTGTGAAAATGGAAAACTGATTAGATGTTTAGAGAGAGGGAGAGAGAGAGAGAGAGAGAGAGAGAGAGAGAGAGAGAGAGAGAGAGAGAGAGAGAGAGAGATTTAAAACCTTTATCTTCAAGTCAGTTTCCTAATATTTCTTAGCATCCTGTTCTATCTCTGGTATCACACACCAGGGCAAGGATGACGTGACTGGAGAGCCGCTGGTCCAGAGGGAGGATGACAAGGCTGAGTCAGTGCGGCGGCGTCTGGAATATTATGCAGCCAATACAGGGCCTCTAAAGAAATTTTATGAGGAGCAAGGGCTTCTTGAATGCTTCCACGGCACTATGTCAAATGAAATATATCCACGTGTCCACAAATACCTCCAGACCTACATACCAGCTCATGGAGGACCATTTTAATTGCTAGGTGCTCACAGCTTATTGGCTCAGGCTGGTGTGGCCTCTCAAGTTACTAACAGGAGGTGCTAAATTGTGATTGTGTATAGTAGTTAAAACTGTTATCATTGCTTCTGGTCCTGTTTTCAAATTCTTTAATGATTTATGCATTCTAGAATTGGTTGTGTTGAGTGGCATTCCTGAGGTTAGATTTATGAGCTTTGAGTATCGTGAAGTATTGGAGAATGTGATAGAAGGATAGAAGGTGGATGAGAAATTAGGATCAGGTGTTTGAAGTTGAGTCATGTTAAGGTGCGTCTCATAATACACGTTGGTGCTGATCTATCGGGGTTATGTTCATCATAACTGATTATTCATGTCAGTAAATAATGCTTTGTGACTTTCTCCACTGTCTTGTTTTCATTGTGTAAATTTCTAATAATTTTTATCATTCCAGTTGCAGCTTCTTTACATTGTGAGTCAATGAATAACTGCCTTACAAGAAATACAGTTCAATAATAAGTGCCATACATTTCACAATTAGATTGCAATGTTTATTGGTATGGCATCATGGGATTAATTTTTTCATGATATGGAATTTGCTTCACTAGAAATGTGGAATAATAGAATTATTTAATGGCACTCCAGAGCCACTATTAGTATTATGGTCATTATTTTCATTCAAATCTAATATTGAGGGAACTGCATTGTCCTTCCTTACCAGATTTATCTCATTGTTAACGAAATTTATGTTTTCCACAAAATCGTGTAAATTTTTCCCTTAACTGTTCTCTTCCATATTTGTTTTCCCTTTACTCTCTTTCCTTTATTAATGATGCCATATGTGTGATCTGCCACATACCCATAATTTTTATGGCATAGAAATGATCCAAAGTTCAAAAACAGAAAATCCACTTAGATTCTCACAGGCTCTCATACATTTGAATCTCCAAAGTTCACTGCCATAAACTCGGAGTACAACATTTATAGCAAATTTCACCGCATTACCCTGAGTCATTCCAGTTTCTAAGTCAGAGGAGTATAACCCTTCTTTCCTGCATTCCTAACAAACCTCTTCCTTCCACTGTGAGACTGAAATGTGATTGTTTAGTCATATTTTAAATTTCTGAGCCATAAGTAACATTTTCTATTTTATTTACAAAAGTGTAGGATTGATGTGATTATCAAGTTTTTTTCCATTTTTGCATACCAAGGAAATTGACGTGTAGCTTGTGGCACCAGGTTTGGTATGGCCTGAGAAGAGGTTTGGGTGTTGTTAGGTGGGTGCTTTGTGTTTAGAAGTGTGTTGTTCCTCGTGATCCTCGTGTATTTATTAATATTGTCATGGGTGCTTTTATTGTTGATTTTAGTAAGTAATTAGTTTTGGACACTAGAAGATTCTTAAAAGTGCCTTGTAATACCTCATGCTCTATGTTATTTTTAAGTTCTGCAGAAGTGATAGGAAAATATTGACTAAAGAATTCTCTTGTCCAAGTTGTTGGGAATTATATTTTATGTAGCCGTTTAGTAATCGTACATGCTTTGAGTAGAATTTTTCTTGATTAGATCATGAAGAAACCTGTGCCTGTTTATGCCTAATTGTTACCTGTTTAGGCAAATATTAGAAAACTTCAAACATTAGCAAGAGCAGAAGTGATGGGTGCTATTTATATTTGTTTCCATGAACAAAGGACTTGTATTTTTATCTCAGCCTTATTTATTCAAAGATTTTTTATCTTTAAACAGATTCAGATGATTGGTAACCTTATTGCTTAGGAAGCAAGAATTTTTTTCTTTTCAGTGAAATTATTAAGACCTCTATATATGTAAATTAAAAATCAACATGATTTGTTAAATCACATGATTCTAGCATAGATTGTCTGACTTTTCTACATTCACACAGTAAGAAGTTAGCATAATGAACAGAATTAGGTAAGGATGTGAAAATTACATGTCCATTTTGAAAATGTTATTTTTTTTATAACTAATCCATCTTGTAAAACAAGACTTTACTATATGTCAAAGGCTCAAAGGCCAGTGAGGTCAGGAAGGGTGTTGATGCTGCATGCGAGTATGGTGTGTCCCTACTCCACTTTTACTTTTACTATGCCATCAATCAATCATTCAGTTGTTATCCAGATGCCCCACAACCTTAGTGGGTTGGTGGTGATAGGTTTCTACAAGGCAACAGCCAAGTACGTCTCAGTAATCAGTGATCACTGATTTTATAGATTATCATACCTAGACTCCCTTGAAGATGGGCTTCCAAAACAGTAATGTGTCAGGGAGTGAGTGTACTCTGATATAAGTTATGCAGTATGTAAGGGGATGATGGAGTAGGCAGAGGTTAGGTAACTTGCTACCTCTGGAATGTTACGTGCAATATGATCCAGGCAAGACTGGAACAACATATATAGTTCTTGCACTTCATACTGGTGTTGCTGCTTAGTCAGTTACCATTATCAAATGTTGTATTGCTTCGTCAAATAATCCACGTCATCGAGCTCAAAATGTCAATAAACCATAAATTTGATGGTCAACATATTTTATTTAATTCTGTTATCTGTATATGCTTTTAAATTTGGACAGAAAGAATATTGAATGAAGAAATGCTGAGAAGAAAGAGTAGTGAAGGAGATCTAATAGGGATATTAGCAATTCAGAGGAAATTTGTATGACTTGTGATGAGAAGAGGAAAGACAAGAGGACCTAAGCTTAACAGGAAGAATCCCAGGTAGCAGAGCAAGAAGCAGACAAGACACTTGGACGGTATAGAAAGAACAATAGGAGATGGAAGAAGAGCTGCATGTATAATGCAAATGACAAGATAGAGAGATACGGTAATCCATGATGGCCATCATCTTCGGGGTTATGGTACTTCAGTAAAGTAAGGTAATGTAAGGTATTATTGTAAGTACCATATCTTAAAGCTTGCCATAGTATTACAGAAGAAAATGAAATAATTTGTCAATTACATTTATAAGCTATACACAACCAATTTATACTTTTATTGACAAAATTTTGTTCCAAGTTGAAAATGTCCAGAACTCTCCACACAATACCTGGTGGTGGTGGTGGTGGTGATGACAATATGGAAAGCAGAAGGAAGAAGGGACAAGTTTGAAGACACACAACAGATCAAATGAGAGGAGCAAGTGGAACACCAAAGAATTAACTAATTTTTTATTTTACACGTTTTGAAGTCTTGACCTGCTGCTGAAGCTTAAATATACTTGATATAGCAACTATTACTGTGATATACTTTTTTTTGCTTTGATTTGGTATGTATGACACATTATTTAGAATTTCTTTTTAAGGATGTAGGAATTATTTATTTTTAAGTGTATAAGGATGTGACTCCATTTTCCAGCTTGTAAGAACCACAAAGTGAAAGACATGCAATGGTAGAATGATGACCTTCCAAAGACCACAACAGAAGAACTGCTGAGGGCACGTTACTACTATTGTTCTATGGCTACAGCAAGAGGATTATGAAGCCTTCAGAGCCAGTGCTGGCGCCAATTCAACGAGCCTCCTGCCTGCCCAGGATGGTCTTAGTCATTAATGAAGAAAAGGAATTCCTTGAGACTCGTTAGGATTAACAGCTTCTTTATCACTGACTGGACTAACAGCTTGTCTGCCCAGGATTCCCTCCCTAGGGGCCTAAAGAAGTGGCCCTTAGGAGCCTAAAAAACTCAGTCAAATATACTCAGGACTTTCCAGAGATTTTTAGTAATTTTAATTGAAAGTACTTGTTCTCTAAGAAAACTTTATTAAATTCTCTATTAGAAAATCTCAGGACAGTCTCCAGAGTATTTTTTACTTTGTACACTTGTTATTCGGGTGTCACTTACCTAGTATAGTACAGTTTATTAATACTATTGCGGGCAACAGTATAGTACAATTTATTAATACTATTGGCGGGCAACTTGGTTTTTAAGGCAATTATGGGACCATCTCCATCCTTAATACAGTTGTTTAGGCTATTGGGAAGCACTTTTATCCTCAGTAGTGAGCTGGGGAGGGTTTCTGGGGCAGGCAGGATGCTGGTCTTGATTTTGATGTTACAGGTAGCTAGAATCACTTAATGTGCCAGGGTATGCAGTAAATGAGAAGTTGAGAGGAGACATGGGATGGAGTACCTTCAGAGAGAGGAATGTAAAGGCAATATTGAGATTCAAGGTTAGTAGAGCAAATGAATGGCATATGAATAGTTAGGAAAAGTGTTTCCGTGGAATGTTAGGAATAGCAGCTGGGGGAAGAATTGTCAGGATGGTAGTGAAGAATGGTCTGGACACTAGTTGGGCATTTCAGTAAGTTAAGGAGGCATGCTGAGAGTGACTGGAGCATGATTGTTACAAATGGAGAGGGCTTAGAATGGGATGTAAATGGAAGTGTTATGGACAAATTGGTGAAGTGTATGGGACTGAGTGAATGGAGGAACAAGATGGAACAGAAGAGTACTTTTAGAGTGGTAGTGATAGAGGCCCCAATGTATGAAAAGTGGTATGATGGCAGCCTGGATGGCAATCTCTTCTGAGCTAGGGCACAGTGTATGGATGTGAATGCAAGGAGCTACAAATGGTCTGAGGGAAAAGTGTCCCAGATGTGTGACATGGGAGAGGATGAGTGAGTGGAGCATGTGGTGCTGGAGTGCGAGAGGTACGAGAGAGACAACAGGGAGATGATGCAAGCAATTCTGACTGAATTAGGGCACAATAAGGATGAAAGAGTGGGGAAGACAGGAAGGGAATGAATGGTGTTGCTGCTGGGATTGTGTAGAGATACAAATGAATGTATGATTGAGGCTGTGAAGGAGTTTCTGGAGAAAATGTGCGTGCTAGATGTAGGGATGATCAGTGAGCAGGATACTACTTTTTTTTTTTTTTTGCTTGAATGTGGAGAGAGAGAGAGAGAGAGAGAGAGAGAGAGAGAGAGAGAGAGAGAGAGAGAGTGAGAGTGTGTGTCATTATCTCAACACAGAAATTGACTCTGGAAAAAGTAAATTTAAAAAGTTTGAAGAGAAAATGAACGAAACAGAGAGAGAGAGAGAGAGAGAGAGAGAGAGAGAGAGAGAGAGAGAGAGAGAGAGAGAGAGAGAGAGAGAGAGAGAGAGAGAGAGAGAGAGAGAGAGAGAGGTCCTGTTCACTGATGCCTGGCAGTTGGCACACCACATTTTCTCCGTGAACTCCTTCACAGCCTCAATCATACTTACACTCATCTCTCTACAGTCTCAGCAGCAGCACCATCCATTCCCTTCCTGTCTTCCCCACTCTTTCATTCCTATTGTGCCCTAATTCAGTCAGAATCACTTGTGTCATCTCCCTCCCACTCCAGCACCACATGCTACACTCACCATTCTCTCCCATGTCAGGTGATGGCACATTTTGCTGAGGGAATCCGACTATCTATAGCTCCTTGCATCCACATCCATAGTGCCCTAGCTCAGAAGAGATGATTACCACTCAGGCTGTCATCATACTACCTCTCATACTTCAGGGCCTCCTTTTCCTTGTACTGTTTTGTTCCATTTAATTCTCCCATATGTTCAGTTCTGCCCACTTCACCTCTGTCTCAGTAACATTTCCCACTCTGCCTCCTTGTCACAATCCAGTCACTCATTTTGATTCCTCCCAGCCATTCTCAACTTGTAAGCCATCCTCTCCATCATGCTCATGCACTTCTTCCTCCACTTTCATTCCAGATACATGTTTCTCACTACAATTCTCTATTCTCTCAACCTAATCTTGGGTAGGTACTAAGTGTTGCTTTTATTGGTCTTTCCCTAGAGGTGTGCTTTCCCATAATACCTCACAAAGCTGCTATTGTTGTGCACATCTGTGCATTCAGTAACATTCCACCTCCTCTATTCTGCCCCTCTTCAAACTCTCCAGTTGCCCAAGCCTATCTTTTCATTCTTTGCCTTTTCACACCCATTCAGACTCTGGCCCCTTATTTTCTTGCAACTGTTTCAGTGCATTGTCTTCAATTTTCCATACTGCATTTACTTTCATTATCTGACATATTCAGTCATTGCCTTACTTTCCTTTCTATTAAACCTAATTCCAATCTCATACCCATTCACAACGTCCAACAAACTTTGCAATTCATCTGCTGTTCACTCATGACTACATCTGCTTAAAGAAGCACAAGATACAAGATATATCTTATCCTTGCCTAACTCCTCTCACTCTTCACCCAGTCTCATCCTTGCCTATATCCTAGTCTGTATTTAGCTCGTGTCAACATACATGCCATGCACTATGTTGATTATCTTTCTCACTCAACCCAATCTTTCCTCTATCCACCCCATTGTATGCTTTCTTTATGTACAGAAAACCTAAGTATAGTTTACCTCCATCCTCCTCTTTTCCTCTCAATCAATTTATTCACCACAAACATATCCTCAGCTCTGTTCTTCACCTAATACACCAGCTTGCTCAATTCATTTACACAATTTCTCATTCAACATTGCACTGAACACTTTACCTACTGTATTTACAAATGCAATCAGTCTAAAGTTCAACTCATTCTTACTCTTGTATCCTCACTTATGAGAAAGTCACTACATTCATTCCACATTCTTGGCACTCTCCTCCCATACCTGGTTAAATAGCTCTGTCATCCTATCAATCACAACTTCACCTCCATTTTTGTACATCTCATATGGTGTCTCATCTGGCCCTGCTGCCTTCCCTTTCTTTTTTGCCTTTTCACACATTTCTCCACCTGTTTCCTGCCGATTCTTTTATTCAGCTTATTTGCATCCTTCCTTGCCAATGTTACACACCCTTCTCTTGCATCAAGTACCTCACCTACACCTCCAATCTCTTCCCAGAAAGAACTCTTATCATCCTTCTCATTTCTTTCTTACTTGTCACCACTGACCCATTCACTTTCAGGCTCTCAGCATTCTCAGTCATGCATCCCCTCACTCCTCAAGAATCTATACAAATTTTACCAGCTTCCCACACTTTCTTCTCTCGAGGGTCTGGATCACGCTTCTCTTACACCTATCCTTAGCATTCATCATCTGCTTTGTCACTCGTTGCTGCCTAGCATATGCTGTCCATGCATTCTAGTATTTTCCTGCTCCTTCACTCTCATGCTTCCTCTTTCTCAACTACCTACACCCTATTCAATCTTTGTCTCTCTCCTGGCATCCCTAACCTCATCATTCCATCATGGCTTACATGTATGCTTCCTGCCATTCTTCCTCACATACCCTACCTGGCTGGCTGCTGCATTCCTCACACTCATTAATTTATGATTCAATTCATCCACATCATTCAAGCTTTCATCTTCCCAGCTTCTCTCACTCAGGTCTGCCTGGAAATTCTCCCATTCTACATCCCTTAGCCTTCACTTCCTCCCTTTAGGTTTTGCATTCCTTTCCTCTCTTCCACACAAGTTACACTCTAGCACCAGCATGTTATGGTCTAAGACAATGTCCATCATTCCATCCCCATCAATCAACATGTGGTCCACAATCTCATGCATTCTATTCAACATATAAGCAATCACAGACTCCTGGTTCCTAGCACAACTCAAAATGTTGCATCCAGACTACAGTTTCTTTTAGTTGAGCCACTTTCATCATCCTCTTCGGTGTAAGCTGGGGTGTCCTGGGCAGGCTGGAGGCTGGTCTAATTAGAGCACAGAATCTTGTCAAACTGTTGATTACACTACCGTTTCTTGATAAAATGGGAGCCATTTTTGTCGTCTTATCCAGTTACGAGCTAGGGATGGTGTCGTGGGCAGGTAAGATGCTTGTCCAAATGGTGCAGAGAAATTCAGAAGATTGGCGATTCCACACCACGTATGCAGACAGTGCTGGTGATGTGTACCTCCTTGCCCCACAAACCTGTTGAGGAAGAGACAAGAATACAGGTTATTTGCTGATCAATGTCACCATCCATGAAAATGTAGATTCCTAAAAGCTACAAAGCAACTTTAAAATACATCTTTTCTTCCCCTTTGTGATTCCTGGCAAAAATATAACACAGCAAGCCTCCAGCAAGCCCTGTCATCTCACCACAGGTACAACAAAACAAGTGCAGTCCATATTCCTTCAATGAAAGAGGTCTGACAAAAGTTAGGTGCAATAATGACTGTGGTGAGAAAAGGCAAGGCTGTTGGAAGCAAGCAAAGTCATCCAATAGGTGGGCTTGTTTCTCTTGGTCTAACAATGACAACTACAAACACATCAGTGTAGGGAACTAAACAAAGTTATTAGTGCAGTGATTGTGATTGGGTTATTTAGATGCTGGCAACCTGTCCAGTCTTCTGGAATAATACCTTGGTGTGCTTGAGTGTCTTGAAGGCCCGGCTGATGACTTGGGAACCATCCAGGTCTGCTAGTGATGGCCTGTGGATGTAGTGATGCCAGTGAGTGGAGGAGAGCTGTGCAGTGGGAGTGGTGATAGGGGAAGCAGTCTTTCTGTAGATTTGTTAGTCTGCAGGTCTATGGAAAAGGGATGAGAGTGGGCCTTGGTTGGGAAGGGAGAGAGGCACAAAAGGAGGCCCAGGTAAAGTTCCTCAAGAATAATACATTTGCACTGGGCCTACAAGATGTGAAGCAACTGTTAAGGGGAATGATGGGTTCCTATGCAATGCAGCAGCAGCAGCCTGCCTCCTGCCCTGCTGGCCAACCTGTCTACCCAACTAGTGTAACTAAGGGTACATGATAGAGGAAGAGCACTTTTTGAGGGCAATACTTTTGGTCCTCACCATTGTTAGTTTTACATTAATAGGTTTGTGCATGCTATTGATAATTAGACCTAGGCCCATATTCTCAATACACAAAAGCCTAGATGTGTCTTTATTTGATAAAATTTGGTCACACACACACACCGCGTAGTGTAGTGGTTAGCACGCTCGACTCACAATCGAGAGGGCCAGGTTCAAGTCCTGGGAGCGGCGAAACAAATGGGCAAGCCTCTTAATGTGTGGCCCATGTTCACCTAGTAGTAAATAGGTACAGGATGTAACTCGAGGGGTTGTGGCCTCGCTTTCCTGGTGTGTGGAGTGAGTTGTGGTCTCAGTCCTACCCGAAGATCGGTCTATGAGCTCTCAGCTCGCTCCATAATGAGGAAGACTGGCTGGCCGGGTAACCAGCAGGCAACCCACGTGAATTACACACATGGGACTGCCTACCTTGCAAGATAGAAGAGAATGTGGGGACCTAATAACAATGTATAAGATAGTAAATGATACTGAAAAAATAGACAAAGAAGATCTGGTACTGTTGACGGAAGAAGATGGAAGGACAAGAGGACATGAAAAGAAGATCAGGATAAGGCAGTGTGTGAAGGATATTGGAAAATACAGTTTTCCACACAGAACGGTAGAAAAATGGAATGCATTGGATAATGAAATTGTTACAGCACATAGTGTGCATAACTTTAATGAGAAACTAGATAAGTGGAGATATGGAGACAGGACACTATGAGCCCCGCTTGAACCCTGTACAATACAACTAGGTATATACACGGGTTCGAGTCCCGGAAAGCGGCAAGGCAAATGAGCAAGCCTCTTAATGTGTAGCCCCTCTTCACCTAGCAGTAAATAGGTATGGGGTGTGTGGAGTGTGGTGTGGTCTTAGTCCTACCTGATGATTGGTCACTATGAGCTCTTTCTGTAGGGGAAAGACTGGCTGGGTGACCAGCAGACGACCGTGGTGAATAACACAAAACTTTGCAAAAATATACAATAAAGAACAGGTGGGTGAATTTCTGGAAGACAACAGAGTGATAATGGAGGAACAATTTGGGTTCAGGGATAGAAGATCTTGTACAACCAATCTGATAAGTTTTTCCTCAAGTATTCAGATATAATGATTGAGAGATGGATCAGGTGACTGCATATACTTGGATCTTAAAAAAAAGCTTTTGATAAAGTACCATACAAAAGGTTAATATTGAAATTGGAAAGTATAAGAGGATTAGGAGGATTAATATTAAAATATATGACTAACTTTTTGATGGGCAGAGAAATGAAGACAGTCATGGAATGACTAGCTACAAGCTGCTAAGGATACAAAAATTACATGGAGAGTTTCAAATTAGGAGAACTGTCAAGCACTAAATCAACTTATTTAAAATACAGAACTCTCGATTCATGCGAGTTACGTTCCTGGAGACATTGCAATATTCAAAATTGCATTATTAAACCTAATTTTCCTGTAGAAAATAATGGTAATAGTGTGGGGGGGGAATTACATTTCTGGCCACTGGGAAAGTCTGCCTATTTTGTGGATTTTGTTACTCAAACCTTAAAAATACATCACAAATACATCACTAGGTCACAGAAACAAACACACGTTCTCATCTGGGCATCTTTCTTGTCCAGGAAATTAGAAAATTATTATTCAACATGATTTGTCAAATGATTTTATATGCCAGGAACATCTATTAACAGTACGTTTAATGAAATAAACCATGAGGATAATTTGATGGTGGTTGGTAGCAGTGTTTGTTTAACATCACATCAGCTGATTGAGCCTTGAGCCACGTAGTATTACTGCTGCAGAGGGTGATTTATCAATAGATTATGCAAACCAGGAAAAAGTGCTTTTAAAGAAAAGCACAGATGGCCATATAGTGTGGCCTTAACATGGGAGAGGATCGCCGCCACCTTCAACTGTGCAGGCTATGGGAAGAAGACAGTCCACCAGCTATCCACATAAATGGGTACTTCAAGTGATAAGAGACATATACAACTGATTGTAAGCTAAGTAGAATTCTGATAGAGAAATTGGGAGATTGATCAGAAAGCTGGTGGCAGTGATGTTGTTCCTCAGACCTGTTTGTTCACTAAGGCTTTGTTATTATCATTGCACTACTGAAGTTTCATGGATTCCACCCCTGGGTTTGGTTCCAATCATAACTTTTGTAAAGTATTTGAACAATAATCTATATATTTTTTATGTTTCTAAAGTCAATTAGTTGACACACACACACACACACCAAAAAAAAAAAAAAAAAAAAAAAAAATAAATAAATAAAAAATAAATAAATAAAATAAATAATATATAAATAAATAAATAATAATAATAGTAGGTATTTAGGCAAAATTTATGCTAAGATAATGAAGACATGAATCTTGGTTTTATCTTCGTGGCAAAGGTAAATCCTACCTGGATCATTGCCTTCCTGAGCTACGGGGAGGCTGTAGCATTCACTTTTAAGAATACCAATTTCTCCCAGACGGTATCCTTCAACTGATGAAGGTAAAAGGTATTATTTAAGAATCTTGCCAAGAGCATCTCAGTGCAGTTCCCCCAGAAGCAGCATGGATGCACATAATATCACCGAGTCATTCAACTTGTGTTAATCAAATAAATTGCATTGTTTAATCATATCTCCTTTAACATGTTCCCTGCACCTGGCAGTGCAGTGAGCTCTCCTTCACTACAATACAAATAGATTGTCATAATGTCAGCGAAGCAAGAGGAGGTGAGTGACATCTGGGAGCACACCTAAATGCACTGATAACGTCAAAGTGTTTGCCCACCTGTGGGTCACACTGCACACTGTGAAAAATCTATGACATTTCTGCAATACGGCCCACTGGTATATATATACTTTATTTGTTGATATGCAGATATTTTCACAGCAGTTTGTTTTTTCATTTATTGTTTTGTTTCATTACTTATGTTTATTTACATAAGCAATTCATAATTATCAATAAATAAACTACACCATCTGGTGATTTAAGGTCTAAAGGTTTCGGAGAGAAAATTGTAATCTTAAAATTTAAAATCTCAACAAAATCAAATAAATAAATCCAGTACCAAGTCATTTTTTTATTTTTATTATTTTCTTCTTTTTTAGTGTGTGTGGAATGGGGGGGGGATTCGTATAAGTCGGACATTTGCGTTTGTCAGACCAACCTTTCCCCCTATTAGTCCAATTTACCGAGGGTCAACAGTAAACCTAATATTACTTATCAATCCGTGTTTATTATGCCCTCCTACACATACCAATATTAATGTAAGATTAAAATGTGATACCTATAAATAAAAACTGTTGTATGAACCACCACCCACCAGGGTGGGTCGCATCGCAACAGGGGATAGAAAAAGGTGACCCACCGATGGGTTGCATCGCAGGTAATGTGTTAATATCAAGATGCGTTAAATCAAAATCACGTTATTCAAACTCGTGTTAATTGAAAGTTGACTGTACATGTGTGAATGATCAGAGAAATGGAGTATGGAGTTTAATGCTAAGAAATGCACCATAATGGAGTTTGGAAAGAGTACTGGAAGAAAAAAAGGAACTTATTACTTAGGAAATGAAAAATATAATAAAAGGACAGAAGGAAAGGACCAGGAAGTAACCATTTCAAATAAAATGTTTGAGAAGCATATTAACAAAGTCACTGGGGAAACTTATAATCTACTTAGAAACATACTGTGGTGTAGTGCAAACATAATAAAGACTTCTACGCCAACACCACACACACTGCTATAAGTGGCAGCACCGTACCTGCAACTCGGGTGTAAGTCAGCTGAGTTATCGGAGGTTGAACCGTGGGGAGCTGGCCGACGTGTTTACAAGTTTTAAGGGAATCCATGTCCAATGGCTCGACTCCATGCCTTCAGGGATGCAGATGGTGGATGTAGCCGGCTGGCTGCTGTCCATGTCCGCGTAGCATTTATTCTTCTGCAGTTCGAATCCTGGCAAGGAGGAACACTATTGTAACGGTCAAAGGAATGATGGGCGTCTTGTAAGGTCTTGAATAACATGAGAACAGTGAGTGAGAAGCGGCGTGCCTACACCCATGGGCGTCTCTCGCCGGTCGTAGAGAAACAGCCATCGTCCATCCCCTCTTGGTATATCACTTGCGGAATACTATACACACGATACACTCAAGTAATACTTACGATCCTCGTTCCTCACTCATCTTCTCCAGGCGTGGATTGATGAGGAGAAAGCTGCAAGCGTAAGTACCCCACTCCTTGCTCCACGATTCTTTCATAAACTATGCCAACAGACCCGTTTCTATGTCGCCCTTCCTTTCTGAGGTTCCAATATTACTGTCATTGAAGATTCACTTTCATAAAGTTCTACCTATATGTATAGCCAGTGACACCAAAACTCAGAATGGATGCAAAGTAAATTAAGCTATGAAAAATAGATACTATCAAAATCACCAAAATGGTTAAAAATATATTATGAGCATTGCAAATTTCATTGAAGACTTTGAATAACGTTTCGGAATCACGAAAATGTTTCGAAAATGGTTCATGAATCAGCTTCATGAAGCGCTAGTTTATATATATATATATATATATATATATATATATATATATATATATATATATATATATATATATATATATATATCCCTTCTGTCTGACTCTGACAACCGACCCTGGCATCTCTTTTAAGGACCACCCTTTTGACTGACCCTGGCATCTCTCTCTCTCATTAATAACACATTAATGAGTGTGTTGTGGTCTCAGTCCTACCCGAAGATCGGTCTATGAGCTCTGAGCTCGCTCCGTAATGGGGAAGACTGACCAGCAGACGACCGTGGCGAATTACACACACACACACATATTAATAACAAAAGTCAGTCATGAGTTACCTATACTCCATGTAGCATATACAGTGCAGACCATACAGAGAGAGAGAGAGAGAGAGAGAGAGAGAAGCATTAAAGCAGTTGAACTTTCATAAATTAGGATAAAAAATAACAGATAATAAAGACTGTCGTATATAGTATATTTATAATAAAATCTTAATTTTCCACCAAGATTTTTTTCTTTCTGTATAGTCTGTTTACTAAAATATCATTATTGTGGTAGTAACAATATTGGTCATCAAACACAACACAATGGAGGAAAGCAAACAAGAAACAGCTACATAGAAAGTTTTCAAAGCAAGTCACTAAAACAATGCACTATAGGACCACCTCATACAATTACTAATTAGGAAAATATACTATTAAGATTCTACTATGACTACTACCTCCTAATTGAACTGATGATTGGACAGACAATACATTAAGCACCCTCCTTACCACTGACACCCACACCTGACCATGACTTATAAAGCCTCACTGCTCTCACTGTCACTCGGAAGATTCTGGCAGTGTCACCGGCTCACTGGCAGTCATGCAATAGGAGGAAGGTACTTAATTCACTGTCCGTACAACCTGTTAAAGTCTTGAAATTATTACATACATATTTACACACCTCTCTTCCCTCCCTTGCCAAGCTCAGCATTTCTTCACACACTGATGATCCAGTAATGTCAATAAAATAGACTTTTTTCATATAACTTTTCTATCGAACAAACGATGCGGAACAAGTTTTCTTAAAAGACTTCAGCATTACATAATATTACATGCTAATGAGTCTGATCTATCTCAGTAACATCACAGGTATTGATATTCACTTTCACACACAAACAAAAATGTGATAAGTCTCAAATACACACCAATGTAAAGTGCAATTTCTTGGCAAAGCAGCAGTCAAATCATACTCTCATTGTTATAAATGTTTCAGGCAGAATGGCAATTTTGTGTTCTTCCACTGCTGTGCCAAGCCTTGTGTTCTGGTCCCTGAGAGCTCTTACAACTTTTCTTGGTGAAGTTTGACTGTTTGAACTTCACTTAACTTTCCTCCCTCTACACAATCTCCAACACTCACATTCCCTCCTCCACTGTTTCATTACAGTATGTGGTTTTAAGTTGGAGTTTTGGAGTTAATGAATGCAACATTTTTGTCAATCATGATAAGCAACAGGTCTTAAACCCAACTTACTTCATAGTATGCATCATGGTAACAGAGAAGGGTTTAAGGCACCCTAGAGAATACATGGAACAACAAACCTTACTTATGCACAATTCTATGAAAATGAAATATGTATCTAACTCAAGGCCAAACTTATGAAGGGAAATATTCAACAATTTACAAAAGAAATCAAACTGAGGAACATAAAAGTGTATTTACATTGTGTTGGGGGAAAATCTGGGTCTAATGCCTTGTTAAAAAGGATCTTTATTGATAATCTACTACTAATTGCACTCTACAGAATTATGTACTGGCCAAATTATACCACGTTTCATAGATTCCTGGCTGACTATGTTCAGTTATTATGATAAATACTGCTGACAATTCCTGTGCTGAACGCCAACATTAGCAGTAACAAAACCACTGAGATTTCTAACTGCTGGGGAGATCGATTACATCCGCCATCACCCACCTGTGGTGAGAAACCAGCAAAACATTTCATATGGCTAGTAAATACAATACATATCTAAATCTCCTTTATATGATATTTCATTAAGAGAGGATAAAATATCAACATGTCAGGCAGATCAATCAAAGCACTTACAGCACATTCAAGTTCAGTTCCTTACCGTTGCATTACACGCTGCCTGGCTTGCTAGTCGCTTCCGGAACCTGGCTTGGTAGGCACATGATTCCACCTCCTCGACTCGTTGTGCATGGATGCTGGGTAGGTCTGAGAACACGCCACACTCAGGGGAGTTTGGACTCATCTCAATGGCAACCAGTAATGCATTGGTGTTAGGTAGTCGATGAGCCCAGAATGGAATCTGGAAAGGTGAACACAAATGTTACTCATATGAATCTGTGCTTATACAAATTAATGTAAATTATTTTAATATTGTTCAGAAATGAAAGGCATGGATGGTGCAGTCAAACTTAAACAGGAATATAACATCTTGAGTTCTGACTAGCTAATGCACATTTTCTTAATTCTCACTTGATTCAGCCTGTATTTATGAACCATTTACTTTGTTCCCTTGTTTAATCTTTTCCACTGTTCAAAAATGCCATGAATATCCTTTAAACATCTATGAATTTATTGGTGAGATATAATGAGTGGAGTGTGTTTTCCATTACTTTGTCTGATGTGTTGGTACATTTCATGCTGCTGGAGAGGGAATGCATGTCTCCAAAGTAGTACACAGCCCTCTCCTTGGTGCAGTCCTCCAGGCCACCAATCTGTGTGATGCCCCACTCCGTCCAGGCGTCCACACTTGGCGCTAACACGGCAAGGATGCCGCTGGGACAAATGTTATAATTGGCTTTTGTTATGCATGTCACATAGCTAAGATTCTACTCAGTTCAAATACATACCACATATCACCATTCTTACTATCAAATATACAATAACAAACCTGTATATAATGTATCTCAAATATTCAGTCCAGGAGAAAACTTCCATCAGAAAATTGACAATAAGTGTGAAAATGTTTGGGACGTGATGGCTTCTCAGTCCTGCACTTGACTCAATAAGCTTCTTCTGCTCACAGAGAGCCTGCCTGTCCACCACTATGTCCATTTTGTAGACACCCGAGTCCTTGAGGTTATTCAAGATTGGTATGGAGAGATCCCCAATGAATCTTCCTTGCAGCATTACTCCAAAAAACTGTTTGCAGGGTTTGAAAAAGATTAAATTCTATTAGCATTTTTTACTTTAAAGTTCAAAGATTAACACACACACATTTATTAATCATGAATTTCATATTCCTCCTTGATTCTATTCTCCTCTACCCACACAAATTTTTGAAGCTGTCTATATTACTATCATGACTACACACACACACACACACATAATGTGCATAACTTCAAGGAAAAATTGGATAAATGGAGACATGGAGACAGGACACTATAAGCCCAGCTCGAACCCTGTACAATACAACTAAGTAAATACACACACACACCATCCTTACACAAACTGGTTCATTTCCTTTATCAAAACCAACTGAGTACTGACTTACAACAACCCTAACAACCTTCCTCTAGTACATGTCCTCACCAAGACCTCACCTCCCTCCTGTTGGCCGTCACAATGAGGCCACCGTCGTCCAGCAGCAGCAGCAGGTAGTCCTCCTGATTGAGCCACTCTGAGTCCTTGATGTGCTCCAGGAAGTGGTGTCGCAAGGCGTTGGCTGTAAAGTTTACTCCAACAACTGGAAAATAATGATATATATTATGTAACCTTATGTAAATATCATGTGGATAACTTCATAGAATTGTCACATAGCGCAGGGAAGGAAGGACCAGTTTAAAATGTATGAGGCAAGTGTGAGTGTAAGCAAAGCAGCAGGTGATGTGGCACAATTATTATACCTCTATGATTTAGACACAAGACCTGATGCTTCACAAGCAACACATACTGTATCTGTAAAGAGTAGTTTTCAATGGACAACACTCACCTCCAGCCAAAACTTGTGACTTGTCTTTCTTAACAGTGACAGGTGCTGAGATGTAGGCCCCTTTAGGGTGTGGCATTACTGACACACCCTTGTTAACCTCACCTCTCCTCAGGGCAGGGTTGTGCCACGGGTCACGCCAACGGGCAACATCCGGCTTGACACTGAGTGGTGGCACAGGACAAACTCAGCACATGTACATAGCTACTATATTGCGATGTCATGAGTACATACACAATTCATTACGTAATTTCTATTATCATTTTAATATTTTGCAATGTAAGCAGTGAATACTGCAAGAAATGGAATAATTATGATCATAATGATGGAGTTTTGTGAAATAATATTTTGTATGTTCATTTAGTACTCACCTATTAGGGAAAAATCTGGAAAGGCCAAATCTGGTGAAGATAGATCTGCTAAAGAAGTCTTGGGAGTGATCCAGCTGCCACTTCTGTAGCAGCTGTCTTGTCCACCCCTGGGACCAAAGCAAGCCCTGGATGAGATTGTCATTACCTGCAAGAAATACAATCTGGTTATTTGGTTAGATAAACAAGAATAGGAATTTTAACCTTAAAAAATATATAAAAAAAATAAATAAATAAAAACAGGAGGCGGTGGCATAGCGGATAAGGTGGTGAGCGTGGGATTGGGCAGACGTCCACACGTAGGTTCGAATCCCACCACGTACAGCCTTAAACACTTTGTCATTTGTTGAGTGGTTTAAAGTTACCTACATGTCACCATGATACCCAGGTTCTAGGTGGCTACACCCAAGATGAGCTTCGGGGGTGATATGGGCCCTAATATGGGTACCACTATAAATGAAATTGCCTGTGCCACTAATGGACGGAAGCTGAACAGCGCTTCCCATACACTCTTCTAGTGTGCCTACAGGTGCTATAGGCCTCAACGTACAAAAATAGGAAATAGCCAGTTATGCTGGCAATTATCATTTACTTCAAAAAGCACTATTATAATGTACACTTTACTATGCAACCTTATTCATTGTACTATTGTCACTGGATTTCAATGCCTTAACTGATATTTTGACAAGATGATGAAAATACATACATTTTTTCTTTTTATCCTTCATACTGGCCTGGAGCTTCATCAACTGGTCTATGTCTGTTCCTGGCACCTGATTCTTGCAGTATTCCCACGGAGCAACAAGTGTTAGGGAAATATTGAGTGTTATTTTCTTCAGTGTTTCAGGCTTCTGGACAATCATGTGGTCAGAATTTTTGAGATTTACCAGGCCAAGGCTGAAAATAATATAAGATTATGGCCAAAGCATGATGGTGTTCAGTATTCATCATCATCATATAAGCAATTTCTCTCTCTCTCACCTGTATGGAGTATTTGGTATGGGCGTATAAGAAAACTGGATTTCATTGTGTTGGATGTGGTGGTGGTCATCAATCCTTATCTTACCCGGGATCTGCACTGTTTCTGACTTCCCTGTGATCATGTCATCCCGGATCAGAGTCATGATCTCGGTGTCCTCCTCCACATCCAAAAGGTCAATGTGTGGTGGAGCCTGAAAAGAACACACACCACTTTCATTTATTCGTACATCTAAGTGGTATATTGCTGCTAAAAATCATAATGACTCCATAATGGAAGCATATTTACTCTTAAAAGTAAATAATTTTGAACAAAACTTGTCTACAGGTAACATTACATATTGCATCTCAATAAAAGTTTGATAAGCAACTCACAGATAGGTAGGACAGTTGTTTCTGGAGACCTGGGTGAAGAATCAGGAAGCCATTGTTGTTGATGATGAAAGCATAGCCATTTGGTCCAATGTCTTCAAAGGGAGACAAATTCTTGAGTGTCTTTATGGGCACATCAATGCCGGCCACACCCACTAGGGATGATGTGTTCTGCCACAAGGAAATTTACATATTTTATAATTTTTTTGTAACAGAAATACATGTACAGTATATATATCTTCAATTTCTAACCTTCCATTTCAGACTGGAAAAAAAAAAAAAAAAAAAAAAAAAAAAAAAAAAAAAAAATAAATAAATAAATAAATAAATAAAATAAATAAATAAATAAATAAAAATAAATAAATAAAATAAAGAGATTAATTCAGAAGGTACATACTGCAAAAACAAAAATATGATAAAAAATAAAGAAAGCTTTACAAACATACGTGATTAGTTTACAAAATTAGGTAAAACATTACATTTACACTAGCTACAATACTTGGTGTATTGACACTTTCCCTTTCACAGGAAAATAAGAAGTGCTTTCATGAAGGATGCACATAATTCTCCTGACTCACTGTGTAGTCAGAGTTGTTGTACACCGGCTGGGAGATTGACACTGTCAGCTCCTCTGTCTGAAATCAGAAAGCATTAGGTATATTTTGAAGTTAAGGACACTTTCTGTATCTCCTGAATACCAAAATATGGAATAATTGCAAGGCACTGTAGGCTATACACTACACATAATATATTCATGACTGGTTAGACATTAAGATGATGCTTCTATATACTTAGGCTTTTAGTATATAATAAAAGTTGAGTGTGTATTTAAATAATCATTACATAAAACAATGAAAACTGTCTCCCTAATTACTCTACAAAATTAGATCTTTTATGTACAAACTATTAAAAAGACAGAATGGGTTATAGTACAAAACTGAGAGTTTAGGTATGACTAATGCAGATCCTTATCATTAATGAGAGTTATTCAAGAGACAAGAGCCATGCAAAACAAAAACAAGCAGGCAAGGCAGCCAGGGGAGGGTACTTCAAGCAGCACAAGAGGGGGGGGGCCAGGTGGAGCATCCACAGCAAACACACTCGACGCTAGGTGGTGCGGACACAGCAAGGTTGTCCTGATACAGTTTGTGTTCACTCGGTCATAGCTCAAGGCATCAGCTGTATTGCCAAGTCATCTTTCCTTCATCAACAGTACCCATAACTGAATTTAGATACAAACTTCCTGAGTGAAGTCCTTACTACTAACTAGCTCAACTCTAGTTTCATAGTAGCTTTCTACAACCAATCCCATCTAACTCTCCTAAAACAGGTATTGTTCCATCAATTGTAAATGTTTGGTAGGTATACAAAATATCCAAAATTATTACAGCAAGAGCACTTCAATATCAAATCTACAAAAAAACTTACTAAACAGAGTGTGCATTCCATTTGAAGATAGTATCTGAAATTTTCAGATATGATTTGTCCTCTTATATTTCATAACATACTGATTGCATAAATCATGTTTCTAGTTATATAAAGACACAAATATCTATAAAAAAGGTAAAAGAATTGGAAACAACTACCATTAAACAATGAAAACCATTTGTGTTACTTAATTTTTCCCTCACTTGTCCTCACCATGAATTTGTCTTTATAATACAATTAATGAAAAAAAAAAAAAAAAAAAAAAAAAAAAAAATTCATGATCTGAAAACACTAATCACTAAATGACTGGGGAAACACTGGTGTGGGTGTGGCAACACCACCATCTCTAGACAGATATGACAGCTGTGTGGAATGAGCAAATCTTGGGTCTCAAGTTGGCTGTGCAAGGGTTGTGCTCCTTCCTTTCAATAACTTGACTTTCTCTTCAGTTTAGCCTTCTCATGTCTCACTATCTTTAAATGAGACAAAGATTTACTGGTGGTACATGAAAGATGTGGTTAGCATTATCTTTTCTCTCTGTCAAGTACAGATCATTATTTCCCTCAGAACAAATCGTGACAACTTATAATGGAGGACCGTTGCAACCTTATCCTGGACCTACTGGCCTAAAATTAATAGATTCCCTGCATTCACTGCCAACCATAAACATAAACTTGGATATCATTTCATAATCATATGCTTATCATGTTAAGTGATAATGATATAATTTTGTATGAACTGAGACACTAAGAGCAATGCACACGCAGTACAATTGTTTACAGCTCTCCCGAGTGGTGAGGCAATGAACAGTAAGATTTACAGTGGGTAGAAACAAAGGAAGGGTTGTACTGAACTGAAATGCATAGTAAAGCATCATAATGTGATATAATGTAATGTAATCATAATGTAAGAACTCCATCCTATGTTGCATGCTGTGCGTCCACTATAAGAACACCTAATGACTCTTGGGTTCTGAAACATCAACTAAGTACAGTATTTCTAGAGGCTCTGAGTGTGCACAGGTAAGCCCTGGAGGATATCTTACCACACGCTCTTGGTAGAATGTTACCATTGACTCTGCTAGAGGGGGAGCCTGAGGTCTTGCTAGCACTTGCAAATAGTCCTATAAAAAGTGTGTTGGGCTTAATGTGCAATTCATGGACAAGTGACCCCTGAAGCCTAGACAAGTCAAAAGTGGAGTATCACCAACAGACTCATGCTCCTTCACTTTCTCTTCCTAAGAAAAAGTCAATTAAGGTGAGGAATAAGACATCAGAGCCCAGAGAAAAAGAAGAATCTTAAAAATCTTGTAAAAATGTGCTTTAAACATATAAATATGTGGGCAGAGCAAATATTGCGAGCTAATAAGTGAGAATAATCTTCGAACCAGATCACAAGTATCTTATAAGATAACTTTGAAATTAATGGAAACTTTTCATCTTCTTTAAGGAAGTTGTATGTATTCAAAATAATAAAATGCACTTCTAAGCTCTAATCAAGCATTATAAATAACACACATCACAAGAAAAGACTTGGGTCTGTGAGTGAGATGACTCAATATACCTATTGTAAACCGGAATTCATAAAAATAAATGCATGGAAAATAAAAAAAACATCTTCAAAATAAGGTCAGGCAATAAAAAAAAACTACTAGGATGCTAAATAAAAAAAGTGAGAATCTATACTCAAAAGTCAGAATTCTGATAAGCATTTAACCTGTCATACTGAGCAATAATAGTAATAGTGATGATAATGATGATAATAGATTTTTAAGCAGTCATCTCTTTCCTGCAAAAGCACGTACTGTAGCATCTAAAAAAGCAACAAAAGGAAATGATTTCATAAAACAAATTGATTATTACTATAACAAAAACAGTAAAACTGGTCAGGCTGAAAGTGCCATAGCACAGCGCTCACCACACCCCACGCTGGAGGGCCATGAGGCTATTGTCTCTGTGCCAATGATGATGATGATGATGATGATGATGATGATGATGATGATGGTGGTGATGGTGGTGGTGGTGGTGGTGATGATGAAAATGATAATACTTAAGTAATAATAATAATAATAATAATAATAATGATAATGATAATTTCACACCATTAAAATAGGTAAAATACTAACAAAAAGTATTCTTTGACATACTTAAAAACTTCCTGCATGTATTTTCATGTAGCTACTAGAGTCACGCTGATATTGTAGTCAGTAATGCAGTAAGGCAAAACAGTCACCTACTCGTGCAATAATAAACAAGATAATCAGCGACAGTCATGCTGCAAGCCAAGTCTACAACAGAATCTGAACAGAAAAACTCACAAGGAGAAAAACATGTAAAACATAAACAACAACCAAAGTATTTGCCCGAGGTAGCACATGTGAAAGAGGAGCAAAGAAGATGAGCAGTTACTTTCAGTATTTTGAGAATCTGTCAACTCATGGGTGTTTGAAGAACAATATAATTTTGATGGATGAAAGGTCCTCCACCAATGTTTGCTCTAAAGAAGAAAAATTACATTTCATTAATGGAAAGAAGTTACCACATCACAACAAAGGATCAGCTCCCTGCAGACTTGAGTTCAGTGAGTGACGGGACATGTTATCGTAGGGAGTACAAAGAGATTAAAGCATCAAAATAACTTGCAAAATATTCATCATGTCATTTCAGAGGGTCATCACAATAAAATTCAAGCCCAAGTTTTATTTTCTCTTAAATGCAGGGAAATTATTTTGAAATATACCCACTAGACTTTCTAACTATTCTCAAAATTCTCTGCAATCATCAAGGAAGATAATTAAGGTACATAACAGAGGATTTAAGGATTTATATACACTCTGAGTGCAAAGTATCTGCAGAGAGCCAAGTGTATTTACCCAAGCCCATAAACCACACAGCTTATAGTTCAGCAAAAAACTTTGTGTTCGACAAGTGAAAGATCTTTTCTCATCAACAAAATCATCATTATCAATAAAATGTCCACAGTGAACTATACAAGCAATCTAAATACTAAATGTACTGATTCCAAGCTGTTACTTCTACATGAACTAAAGAAAAATCTAATGCAAATCAGTGAGCCATGAATGCTTCTTTCATTTGTCAGACACGGAGCAACACCTGGAGAAAGTGGGAACAAGCCAAGTGTTTATCAGAAGGTGTTTGGATGGACACCACGACACACTGTCTCAATTACCACGGCACTTGTATACGTTGTAGTGTACTGATCTGTATGAAATCCATTCTGGGGTTGAGCAGGGGAGAGTATGCTTGAATACGACTCCTGAAATGCAGCATATGAGGTCATGTTTGGCACCATTTTGAAGAAGGTGATCACTGCATGAGGAATAGCCATCTGTCTCAGCTTCTGAACACCACTGCAAATTCATCTTATTCATTAACTTACCTTTGTTGAAAGCTGACACAAAACATTAAAGATATGCCTTCACTTAGTACAGCAATATTTATATCAAAACTTATATAACAATAATGCCCTGTCTAAGATAACCTGGTATAACAAAACAGAACCACATGGAACAGTAGCCATATTTACAAATGATCTTAGTGGTATTCATAATTTTCTGTGATGAGATATGTCCCCATTCTCAAAAACAATATTCTTAAGCATTTTGCATCACTTTTGACTCTTGTTCTTATCTTTGAAATAAACGAGAGGATACACCTGACAATAATACAATATAGCTGCAAAATAAACATGAAGATTAATTTTGCTCTCTTTAAAATTTCTGGCAATTCAACAGAGAAAAAGACACACAATATACGTACACACATAATGAAAGTTAAACAGGAACAAAACAATAATTGTATTTGTAGAAAATCTGCATGGAACTTTCACTTTCTGCACACATAAAAGAACAATATCAATACATTTCATATCAATAATCTCCCTCAACACTTTGTAGGAAATTCCAGATGAAATTTACTCTATATCAAGTTATAGGCTAGACAAGAAATTTATTAGATCATGGTTTACAAGTCTAACTGAATGAGATGTGAGAACATTGATACTTTTTTTAACTATTGCTAAGGAAAGTATCATGAATTTTTACCTGAATTTTAGTTCTAATACTACTCCTTGTGGTGATGACGGAGTACATCCCTCCCGTGGTGCAGGCCATCTGCTTCAGCACGGCGGTGGGGATGGGGTGTGGGCCCACAGCGTAGGTAAAGATACGCACTGACTTGGTGTAATTATTAGCACTGTAACTAATACAAGAAAGAAAAATCACATACAAGGCACTTAAGGTAGAGCTGCAATATTTGTTGCAGTATTTCCTGTTTATAGCAGACCACAAAATTTGCTTCTGAGAAACATTTTCTCAGATTCTGAGTACATGCTATCAAGAATACTGTAATTTGTACAATATAATATCATAAAAAAAAGCAAATAATAAAAAAATTAATATATATAAATAGAATAAAATAAATAAAATGATTAAATATATAAATAAAAAATAAACAAAATAAAACAAAACAATTAAAAATAAAACAAGGAAATAAAATAAAACAATTAATTACAAAAAAAAAAAAAAAAAAAAAAAAAAAAAAAAAAAAAAATAAAATAAAATAAATAAATAAAAAATAAATAAAAGTACATAAACAAATATTACAGATAAAAGAAAACAATAAAGTAGTAACCAGAGGTCCCGAGGCCAACAAGTCTTTCCACTAACTTTTTGAAGACCTCCTCCGGCCACTCCGTCCCCCCATCACTGAACAGCATGATGGTCTTGAGGCAGCCGGCACCTTCCCCTTCCTTCCGAGTCGCCTCAAACTTTGACATGTGGAACACTCAATCACTAACTACACTAAACCTTGTTGCTATGAGTGAAAAGTAGGTGAACAAAAGATGTCTTCCCAAAGCACTAACTATGAAACAATATAACAAACAGACTACACAATTCAGTATATTTCCACCATATCAGTTTTGAGTGACCAAAAACTTTTGCATTTTTTTCGAAGACAAATAATTTGGTTTTACATCCCAGTAATTTACTGTTAGGCAGATGTCAATCCTCAAAACAGTGAGGCTCGGAGGTGACTCACTTGTATGAATGCTTCATATGCAAAAGTGAGAGCATTTGAGTAGCTGGCCATGCCGCCATCCTCCAGCTCGTTAATGGCGCGGAACAGAATCTTCTTGTTGTTGGCAGTGGCCTGAACCAGCGGCTGACTGCAATCCCTGTTCTCACTTGTCTTGTTGACCTGTGGTGAGTTAGCCACATCACACCAGGTGCACTCAACAACTAGTAAACAAGTGCAATATAAGATGATTTCACCATGAGTGCACTGACCATGCTTATAATAACAATATAATACTCATGTGCATATAGCTTGTGCATTTTTACATAAATAAGTATGAGTGTTATAATGATTCAAACATTTACTGTAAGTGATGGCCAGACAGTGATAACAGAAATATCCCAAAATTACATCCACTTGTTTGAGTCACAACATAATATGAAGATGAAAGTAATGAATAAATCTTGTGTTGAGCTTAATAAGAAACCTTACCTCACACACTGTGCAGTTATTCACCCATTCTGTAGTGCTGTTGAACTGGAGAGAGAGAGAGAGAGAGAGAGAGAGAGAGAGAGAGAGAGAGAGAGAGAGAGAGAGAGAGAGAGAGAGAGAGAGAGAGATTATATTTATCTCAAAAGTACATCATAAGCATAAAAAAAAATTGAGGCATATTGTACTAAAAAGTTTTATATTGCAAATCATATTGTGTTAAACTTCTGTTATGTATGGATGAATTTATATCATTGAACAAAATATGTTTAGTTACTTACAGCAGCAACATTAACAAAATCATTTTCTCCAAGTGTGTCAATTAAGGTCTTCACTGCCCACTTCATGATGGTGAAGGTTTGGCCGTGCACACTGCCACTCCTGTCATGTGCAACGTGTGTATGAAAAACGAAACATATGACAGTGAAAGTATTAACATCACATTTATGAATTTATATTACTTCAGAAGAAAAGGGAGCAGCTATTTACCGGTCCATCAAAATGATCATGTCCTTGGGAGACACGGAGCCCTGGATGTACCACGGTCGCAGCCGAGCGTCGTACAGGTCTAGGTCCACAAGTGATGGGGGAACGTACCAGCTGTGTAGGGTGTCATGCACTGAGGTTATTCTTGAATTCAATGAAAACTTTTTGTGCTCATAATATTGAAATATTTCAATAGACAATAAATCTATACAAAACTACATTTCAAGGAAAAATCTTGATCAATAAAGATGATTCACCTGGTGGCAGGATAGACACGCATGAAGCCGGTTTGTGCAGCAAAGTACTGCCACATGAGGGTTGGGTCTTTTTCATAGTTTTTTTGAAACACCTGATCAACAACAGCTGACCACTGAAGACCATTCAAAATTTCAGGATCTGGTAACAGGGGAAAATCAGATCAATGCAAGCACACCTACAATATTTCCAGTTACTATATCCGTATATAATGACTCATATGATTGAAATATAACTGTCTGTCAAACAGAAAATTGAGCTTGTATCAAATTAAGAATTGATTTTTTAAGCTTTGCACAAGCACTATTTTGTGCATTTAATTAAGCAAATCAAAGGATTTCATTCATTCAAACATTGTAAAATAAAACAAATTAGTGACTTTAAATATGTTTTTAGGTCATAAACACCATGCATGCTAACTTATTAGTAAGAAAATGAAGATGTGTTCAGCAAGCAGCGTGGCAGGCAGCAGCCGGGCCTCAAGGGAGCAAGGGACACCACACGGGCCACAAGGAAAGCAACATAAAATTGTACTTCCCAACTCTAATTAAAAGAAGACAAAACTACACATTAAATAACTAAAAACAGAAGGAGAAGATAATAAGTACATAATGTAAGATACATGTACTGCATTACAGTAAAAAAATAACAAGATATCTGTACATTCTGTGCATTTCAAGATAATGAAAGTATTTTTTCTTCACATATTAAGATTTTGTCTTGTAGTTATCAAAAATATGGAAATCACTGCATATGATATTCAGTATTCCCAACACATATTTATAAACTCAATGCAGATCAATAATGAAGCACAAAATGATTAATCAAACTACAACAACACACACCTCACAGGACTGGCAAACCAAGCAACACTATACAATCAAGCAACTACCACGTGCAACAAGCAATGCCATAATTATTCACAACTTTTCGCTGGAAGTAGGACAATTATGCCACTTTATCTTCAGCATTTACCACATGATTAGGATGTTGTAGCATGCTTTGCTAATGCAATGTTCTAATGATCTAGTTTTGTAAGTGTTGCTACAGAGTTGTTCAGTGTGTTAGTCTATGGCTCACCAAACCCTTACAAGACCTCACAGGAGCTAAGAGCAGCAGCTTCCTATCACTCAAGACTATCAAGGAACTCTAGTCTCACACTTTGGAAAATATGGAATAGGAGTCTTCACCAGTCTACGGGACAAAAATTAGAGGAAAGATGCTCTGAGCTGAGAACCATCCATCTTGCTTTTACTAACATACTGTGAAACTAACAAATTAAAACGACTGCTTCTTGTAAGCATAATCTATCATGTACATCAGCCAGTTTAAAAGCAGTAGTATTAAGATGGTGTACTTGTTTTTCTACTGAAAGACAAAAATTTGAACAAATTTTTTTTTATGAAAGTATCACATTATGCTGGATGTACATAAATGCTTGCATAGATTATAAACTGTAAGTTGATTCAATAGTCATCAACAAGATGATTTCAAAACCAGCTCTGAGCAGAGCACATGACCAAGAACAGTTACAGATACCACAAAAATTCTGCTTGTGTTAGAATTGACAACATTTGACTAGAAGCAGTAGGGAGGAAGGGGAGAGGGGAGTAGTAGTTTCTGACAAACCACAAACACAGCATCAGGTTTTGGTTAGGAGGGTCTATCCTACAGAAAACCTTAATAGACTTCCTTAGGGCACACTGGCTTCACCACCACCACCACCACATCCATAGATAATCACACAGGATATACCAATGTTGACTAGGAACAGTTCAGTCTTATTTAATTCCCTGTATTTACCACTAAACATTGTCCCAAGTGATGGCATCAAATTGTGTTTTACCTTAGAGTCAGTTGAACTATTATAAACGGATTGGTTCGCTAATTTCTCAACATGTCTGTGACTGTGAGCGGAGGGTGATGACTCCAAACTGAGGTGCCACTGAGGAAGATGGATAAACACATACCCTGCTCCCTATGTTCCCTGATGTTGGGCCATAACCCTACAACAGAAATGTACACTGCAGTCAGTCATAATGAGTCTTAATAGTATTACTCTAAGGCCCCTTTTGGTTTGTTTAAGCTCTCATTACCTATAAAGTTGTGACAAATCATATCTTATCTTTAACAACAATAAAATCAATGAAAATAATATGAGGCTCAATTTAACAGAGAAGATTCATGATGTTCAGAATTCAGCCATGTTGAGCCACTGATATTTCAAGTTTTGCATGACTGTATGACATCAAGATGTTAACATTTGTTGTATCACAGCAAGTAATATATAAAAAAGAAAATAAAAAAGAAAAGATAACTTCAGATTGTAAGCTTGACCTCAAACCACAATATGTCTCATGTGCTGCTGCTTCAAATTTGATGTACATAATGTTGAGGAAATACTGTTCTTGGGGCACACTCTACTGGACAAACTATAAAGTGTTGATGACTAACACTGTAACTTACCATACCTAGGGGTTCAGGATACAGAAATGTGATCTGAAGTATTACAAAAATACAAATATGACATAAAAATTGAAATTACTTAAAACACTTATGTATATTCAATTCAATAATATTAAACAAATAACTTGAAATATACAAGATGTCTATTTCACAAGAAAGTAATACTAATAGACAACTCAGCTGTATGTACAAGATGAACAAGTGACTAAGCTTTGTACTACAAGTCACTGAACTGGAAACCATTTACAATGCCAACACTGTTGAATAAGTCACCAAAACAGCCTAATATTATTGGAATTAAAAACCTTCAACAATGATAAACACAAAATAAATGCTCTGACGTGATATTAATGCACTCAATTAAGAAGGCAGATGTATTGTAAAGTTAGCTTAGTAATACCAAAATGTGATATTTGGACATGTTTTGTCCTCTTAATGTGATAGGTCAGTTTCCTGCGGACAGAGCAGAGGAACCCCTAAGGTGGCAGGTTTGGAGGGCTGAGGGTGACACCAAAGCAACACAAGTGAATTACACCCTGAGGGAGAGAAGCGTCACTTGGCCAACACCTTCAAATTTATGAACACCGCACTGAGGACAAACACCTTCAAATGTCTATCTATGGTAATCAAGTCTCTGGACATCTACTCAAACACATGTAACATCAACGTGATGGATTCTTGACATTTACATGCCTCTCTTATTTGTAATTCATAAATGCATTACAGTAATATATGTAACATACTGTACATAATTCATATCTGGAGATGAGAAGCCAGATAAAGAACAAGCAGCTTTCTAAAACACACACAAGCAATCCAACTAACAAAATTAACACCAATCTTGGTATTAACCTGTGTGCACACGACATGATTCACATTGCAAATGCAAACATAAGGTATGATGTATAGCCATAGAATATATTCCAATCTTCTGTACTAACTGTGGTAGTGCACATAGTTATTTACGATTCCATCATGATAATAATTGCTACATGGCTGTACAGAGGCTCAAGAATCACTCAGGTGACACTGACCACAAGGTAAAGGACAATGCAAGCCAGCAGCCACAAGGTGATGGGGAAGGAACGCTTCTTTCCTGTGAAGGTATCTGAGGCTGGTCTTATGAAGCCTCTAACACAGAGTTCAGGACAGAGAGAGGCACACATTATCTTAATAACACTGTTTTTAACATTGTGTTCCTAAGGATTTCAATGGATCATCAAAAGGATCTGTAAAACCATTTACATACATCCCAGCATAAACGGTAGGCATAAGTACATAATATGAATATGGTTAAACAAGTGCTGGATGGAAGTTGTGGCATTCACTATGCCAACAAGCAGCAGTGTATCTGAAGCTCACTCATAATTCAGATTTTATTGTGCATCCCAATGCAAACAAATCAACTGAGCAACACCTTGTTGCTTGGAAAACTCGTACGGCAAGGTACCATTGCAGTGGCACAGTGCTCAATACCCGGGACAAGGCCGACCAATTCAACGTCAAACATTGCCCCAGTGCATTATGTTATCTATCAGAGTGGCACACAAGTGAGATTATGAGCCTACCAAGCAAGGCCCAATCAGCTGTTGTCTTCAATATTCTCAGTGTGATGTGGTTCCTTCTGAGTTTGAGGTGATGTCAGTGGAAATGGCCCAGTTAGAGACTAGAAGGAGGAAAATTTTTCTAATAAATTGAAACTGGAATTACTTATTTGTATCTAGAATATTCATCACTCTTTTAGAGTAATTTAAGATACTAAAAACATCTATCTAGTTGTTTTAAGTTTCATTTCCCAGCACGATATTTACGTTGGTACAATTAAATATGAAAATCCTTCAGTGATAGTGGAGAAACAAATTAGCACATGTCAAAAGTACATGACTAAGGTGTCATCAGTGGTTTGGGAACAGTTCTGCCCATCTCTGCCTCGTGAACACACACACAGTCCAGGCTTGATTGATGCAACTGGAGTGAGAAATCTTGGAGCATGATATTTTCAGTAATTTCACAGAAATTGCTTAGTTTCAACATCAAACTTACAAAATACGTAGGAATGAAAATGGCACTTGTGAGATTAAATTTTAAACCAAAGGCACCTTAACCTGCTTGATGAATGTACAAGTACTATGTACTTGTACAAATACTTATAAGACGTATGTTTTGCAAAAATTTTAGAACAGAAACAAGGAATGCTTGCTGCAATTATCATACATTTATAGATAAAAAGTAGCAGTCATCCAGAAGCTCAGTAGTGTGTAGCTCCTGCACTGCTACTTATGAAAGTGTCATGACAATTTCTAACTCCAGTGAAGAACACAGTGGTGCAGCTAACAACACTCAACAGTACACAGGAATGCAACGCACATCATCTTATGGCAGGTGTCATGCTCAGACCCCTTGAAAGAAAAAAGCCTCACATACTGTCATCACTAACCACGAGGTTCTATTGCAAATAAAAACATTATATTACACCATGCAGGTCGTTTATAAATCAAATACAAAACCGCTGTATCTGAAACATCAAATTTATCCCATAACAGAAATAAGAAAATAAATCAGCAGTGGCTGTAGGCAATATTTACAGGGACACTTCCAAGAGACCTGCAAATCAACAAGAGGTAACTAATTTCCTTGAATCTCAATTTGAATGAATGTCATCTGAAATTACAAGTAAACAAAAAACTACAACACAAAATTAAAATCTTCACGTGTTGGAAAGAAGAAAAAGGTACCTAGAGATGAAAGAGGCAAAGGAATAGAATAAAAGTCAATAAAAAATAAAAACAAGTAAAATAAGATGAAAACAGCCACACTTACATCCTTCGTAGACTTCAAGCGGCACGTGAATACCAGACACATTATGCCGCACAGCCACGCCCAACCGCTCATCCAACTGGCTGGCGTTACTCGGGTCGAGGTCCCTGAGGTCCTTCATGAGCAGCGGGCGGGACGTGTTGAGGCGAAGGTCGTCGTTCCAGATGTAGAGAGTTGTGGCGTCCTCCAGTATGTCTACGATCTCCTGTCACCAGAGAGGACACAGTGGTGAGGGGAGGGTGTGTGGCATAGGGCAGAGTGGTGAAGGGTAAGGGATGTACATAGTGATGGGAGAGTACAAACGTCTCATAATTTGGTGATCATTTTGGCATCAAGTGTGAGGAGCAGTACTTCTTGCCTCAATGTAAGGAAGAGGGAGGAAAAAAACTCAGCTCAACAGTAGATTATTCCCTGCTGTGGTACTACGAAATTCTGAGATAGGTGGGAAAGAAGAACACAGGGAGCAGGAGAGGTATTGAAAAAGCTAAGGAGAGAAACACTTTCATATAGAAACTCAACTCTACAGTAGATCATTCCCTGCTGTGGTACTACGAGGCTCTGAGATAGGTAGGAGAGGAGAATAAAAGGAGCAAGAGAGCTATTGAAAAAGCTAAGGAGAGAAACACTTTCATATCGTATCTATTGCCTTTAAAATCCCGCTTTCAAATACATTCCTCAGTGTTACCAAAACAGGATAAGTGGATGGGATATATAAAGAAGGAATAGGTGGATATATAAAAGGGATAAGCGGATGGGATATAAAGAAGAGATAGGTGGATGGGATATATAGAAGGGTGAAAAGGGTAAAGGCATTATCTTAAGGGCACACAACAAACAAACACGATTCGCTTACCTGTAATGCATTTCGTTTAGAGGCAAAATGGTCTTGAATCTTTTTAGCCATCTCCTCCACCATCGTAGGCAGGTACACTGGTTTGACGCTCACGATGGCGTCATCATTCATGTTCTGAAAGGCGAAGCACATGTCACTTCCTCCACAAATCCGGGAAGAGTGAAAGATGACGGGGATGATTCGCAGTGTGTGAAACGTGAAGAAGGAAAAACAAAGGAGACAACATACAATTTTTGGAAGTATATGAGAGAGAGAGAGAGAGAGAGAGAGAGAGAGAGAGAGAGAGAGAGAGATTTTGTAACACTTTCGTCTCGTATAGGCACGGAGGAGGAGGAGGAGGAGTAGGAGGAGGAGTAGGAGAGCACTACTACTACTACTACTACTACTAATAGTAATAATACGATGATGATGAGGAGGAAAGGAGAACAACAACAGCAGCAACAGCAACAGCAGCAGCAGCAGCAGCAACAGCAGCAACAACAACAACAAAGACGAAAAATGCATTAAAACTTTCCCGCGGCCGTTGTGTCAAAACTCATCTTTTTCCTCGCCAACTTTCGCAGCACCAAAGTTCCCCTGCCTGGCGCTTGTCTCCCTGTTTTCATCTTCTTCAATGCTGCTAACGCCTTATTACTATTCAAATAACTCCCTGCGGCCGCTGAACAAACACACATCCATTAAGTCCATTCAGTTTTCATTCCATTAAGTTTTAAGTATTTTCTGAATCCTAATTGAAGAGTTTTTTGCATTTTTTTCCCACGAATAATACTTTTTTTTTTCTACCTGGAATAAATGATGTTACTGGAATAATGTTTTAAGCTGGAATGTTCACAATATTTTTTTCCCTGGAATTGTTTTTTTTTTTTTTTTATCGGTAATATATTTCTTCCCCCTACAATTGAATGTTATTGGAATAGCCAGGTTTCTTTCAATATAGAGAAATAACTTTTTTTTTTTCATAACTACAAAACTTTCTTACTTGGAATAAATACTACTACTATTAGGCTACTACTACTACTACTACTACTACTACTGCTATTACTTTTCCTTTACTTCTTTTCCTCGTCCTTTTCGTCCTTCACTCAGCAATATCTAGGTTATCTCAGCTTCATCTTCAACCTTCAAACGAAAGCTTTCTCATCCCTCTCAAGCTGAACGAGGCTTTGTCAGCTCCTCCTGCACTGAATGAAGGCTCTCTCTCTCTCTCTCTCTCTCTCTCTCTCTCTCTCTCTCTCTCTCGTAAAATCCTCCCTCCCATGACTTTTTACTAATGTTTTTATTCCTTCTCACCCTTCCCTCAGCACCGCCTTTCTTCCTCTCCCTTACCCCTACCTACCTTTCCACTCCCTTCTCGTCCCCTCCCTCCCCTTCCTCGTCTCTCACCAGGAGGGAGTAGGTGGACATGAGACGTTTTCTTTGATGTTTGTCCTCGTGAGGCTCAAGTGTTTGGCTTTTCCTGGTATTCTAGTTCCATCATAATACGTTTACCTTGAGAATGCTTGGCTGGCGTTCGTGTGAGTCAAATGCTGGAGTGTAGAGGGAAGGGAAAGTGAGAAATGGAAGATACTCTGACGAAGTGATGAAAAATACACTCAGGTAAAGGAAGAGAGTACGGGAAGAGAAAATACGGTGCAGGAGGGAAAATAAATGAATGAAAAAGAAGGAAGAGAGTAGAGAAAGAAAATAGTGTAGAAGGGAAAATAAAGGAAGATGCATGATAAGAACTCAGGAAAATACGAGAAAGGAAGGAAATGCTTTTCTGATATAAGGAAAAAGAGGAGAAACATAAGGATGAAGGGAGACATGAGAGAAGGGACATTTTTGACGAAAGAAAAAAAGGAGAAACGGGAGACATGACAAGGAAAGCATAAAAATAAACAAGGAAGGAGAGACAGGAAATATGGAAAAAAAAAAAAAAAACGTTACGGAAGGGAAATACGGAGAAAGACAATAGAAAGGAAAAAAAAAACCGTAACCAAATAATTCAAAATGCACGAAAAAAAAAAAAAAATTGGACGAGAAAAGAAAAGAGGAAAAAAATTACGTTGTTATTTTTATACTTTCCTCATCACACTTAACAGTTCAAAAGTGAGGCGACAATTTAAACACAAATTTCCGAGTTCTTTTCATCAGAGAGAGGACTAGAGCCTGATTGGTTAGCACTATCTGATTCTAATAAAAAGTCCTCTTCAGCAGTCTTTCTCATTTTCTTCCTCTTCACTCAATCTCTCCTCCTCTCCTCCACACACACTCTCTTTCTCTTTCTTTATGCAGTCCTTCCACTTCTTCCATCTACGCTCATATTAACCTTTCTTTTGCTGGTGCACTGTTCATCACTTCTTTCTACGCTATTTCCATTAAAGCAAGGAAAAAAAAAAAAAAAAAGCACGAAGGAAATACACGAGGAATTTAAAGAGGAAAGCAATTCACTTCTTGGTATTTTTTCATTATAGAACAAAACTTTTTCCGGGAGTTGAAAGGCAAGATTTTTCCAACACATTCCACCGTCATGCTGCTGGAAATAAGCGAGGAAAAACAGGGGAAACTCAGCGGTGAAAAAATGCCTTTAATAATCTGTGTGTTATCATGGAGAATACTTTTCCTGAAGAGCTGTGATGGATTTTTCTCTTTTTGTACATTTTTCCCGTTCACGTTGCCGGAAATGAGAGAAAAGCGAGAGCAACTTGGTGGAAAAACAATCTAATACTCAAATTTCTCTTTTAACGATGAAAGGAACGTATTAAGATAGTTATAAAAAAAGAGAGAAAAATAAAAGATCTGAATTCATTGTGTGTTGCAACCCAAGGGAAGTAATTCCAAAAAGAGAGAGAACAATAAAAGACCTGAATTCATTGTGTGTTGCAACCCAAGGGAAGTAATTCCACCGAGCAACAACACAACACAAGGAGGAGAAAATGTTTAATACCCAATGTAGATTTGAAGGAGAAGAGTTCCTTGCTAGCACCACGAAAAGCATCAACACTGCCTTATATTCACTCTTAACCTCTTCAATACTGGGACACATTTTTACCTTGATATTTGTGTACGATTAGACCATTTTATTGACATTAGCAAGGGTTTATGGAGGTCAGAAGATTAATGCCCACAGTCTTCACTATTTTAATCCCTTCAGTACTGGGACACATTTTTACCTTGAGATTTGTGTACGATTAGACCATTTTATTGACATTAGCAAGGGTTTATGGAGATCAGAAGATTAATGGCCACAGTCTTCACTATTTTGATCCCACACATAAGTTTCTGAAGCTATATAAAATCACCAAATAGTAAGCGGAATGAATATGGAAACGCGTCATGGGGTTCAATACTTCCAGAGGCCACAAAGATGATCAGTTGGGCTTTTATGAACTTTTTTTCAGTTAACGATGTAAATTCCTTGTTGAACTATCACTGAAACCATGGAAACACACTTCAAAACTCTAAAACCTTCCACTGCTGCGTGTTAAAAATAGTTAAGATCAGACGATGAAATGTTTCGAAATACAGACCTGCGATAGAGATTCAATTCTTTTTTTTCCCCTCTTCCTCAGTTAATGTGAAATCTGTGCGGTCACCGAGGAGCGTGACCCCGAGGTGGATAAAATGTTCGCTTTCGCAATCTCAGGTGCAAATAATCTCTTTTTCCTTCTCCAGTATTCGCATTCTCGTTTCCATAACCAGTTACTTTTGGTGAATACGTGAATATTTTCCAGAACACCGATGAAATAATTAAATAATTTCAGAATATCAAATGTTAGAGTTTAACAATTCACACAAAGGAATGTATATAGGTGAGCTTCAGTGTCTTTGTCACGAAGAGCATACATAGTTCTGAAAATTAAATGATTTTGTAACTAAGAGAACTAATTTCTCTTTGTCTCTTGTCTTTCCTGTGTCCTTGCAAAAAAAAAAAAAAAAAAAAAAAAAAATAAATATATATATATATATATATATATATATATATATATATATATATATATATATATATATATATATATATATATATATATATATATATATATATTATACATGAAACAGTTTACACAGTTCTTCTGAAACTCAAATAATTTTGTAAGCTGGAGACAAAACTAATTTATCTTTGCCTCTTCTCTTCCCTGTGTCCTTGCAAACAAATTACACTTCTCCTCTTTGTCTCATCTCTTCCCAGTGTCCCTGCAGAAAAACTACACTGAACACTTTACATAGTTCTCCTGAAACAAATAATTCTGTAAACTGGAGACAAAACTAACTTCCCTTTGTGTCTTGTCTTCCCTGTGTCCCTGCAAACAAATTCCTTTACAGTGGCGGGTGTTAACAAGCACGACCATAGCTGCCGAAAGGTTAAAGCTCCCTATGAGCCGACCAGGAAGGACATCCTAACCTTTGCTGGAATGTCAAGTATCGAACTTCAGCCCCTCAGCCTTTCAGCAGCTTCATCCTTGTGGCGGGAATCTGCGACACACACCACTGTCTGATTTCCTAAATGTTTCCGCACACACACACACACACTCACACTCACACACTCTCTCTCTCTCTCTCTGTCAATGGTGTCTATATGATTCTATTGATAGCTAAACACGGATGGAAAAGGAAAGAGGGTAAGATTTTTTCTCTTTTCTCGTTTATTTCTTCTTTCTCCTTCGGTATCTTTCATTCTTCCTTTTTTCATAATTCTCTCCTTTCTTTTCTGATTTCTTCCGTCTCTTTCTTCCTTCAATCTCTTTTACTTCTCTTTTTCTTTCCTTTCAATCTCTTTACTTCGCTTTTTTCTTTCTTTTCCCTTTTTCTTCCAAACTTTTATCGCTCTCTCCTTTAATCTTCTCTTCCTCCTCCGTCAGGTAAGCCGTGTTTACCTGCGGCCTCACCGGACAGCTAGGGACACATGATGAAGGGAAGGAAAAATGTGTGGCCTTTCAAAACTATGATGAAGTTCTCTATAAGTTTCCCTTCTTTTCCTACATCGAGATTTCCATCCCAAGTCTCTCTCTCTCTCTCTCTCTCTCTCTCTCTAAGTCTGGTAAATTCAGAACTTTTCCCATTTTTCATGTTATTTTCTATTTTCTCTTCGTTTTCTCTCCATGAAAAGTGCCTCCTCCTCCTCCTCCTCCTCCTCTTCCTCCTCCTCCTCCTCCTCCTCCTCCTCCTCCTCCTCCTCCTCCTCCATCTCCTCCTGGTCCTTCTCTCCGTCTCTGCTCTTTCTTATTTCTCTTTCGTAACTTTCTTCTCCTTTCTTTATTTCTTTTTGTTCCTCTTTTTCTTGTCTTCTTATCTCTTCTTCGCATCTTTTTACTTATTTCTTCTCTTTGCTCCTCCTCCTCCTCCTCTTCCTCCTTCTCATCTATCGTCTCTTTCCCCCCTCATCTTTCATTCCCTCCTGTTCTTCCTTCGCCCTTTCATCTCTCTTCTTCTCCACTTCCACCTCCTTTCCATCTTTCCTCCTCCTCCTCCTCCTCCTTCTTCTACCTCTCCCTTGCGTCACCACTCCTGCCAATCTCTCCCCTCCTCCACAAATCCTTCTCCCAGTCCTGAAAAAGCTCTCACTCCTCCACTTAATTAAAAAGAGCTCAGATGAAAACTTCAACAGCACATAAGATAGAAATGGCCTCGTTAGTTAATGCATAAAGGAAACATTTATATAGAAGGAAAAGGAAAATAAGTAGAGACGCACGTAGGTGTATGCAAATGAGTATGCTAATGAGATGATTAAAGAGCTTGTCAGTGTGAATATGGAGATGATAAGTGAATAAGGATAAGGAAAGAAATAAGTGAGTCAATAAATAAGGTATAAACGTGACTCGAGACGGGGAAAAAAGTGAATTGATGTGATGAATTTGTTTGTTTAAGGAAAGAGCACAAAGATGAATATATTTGAAAACAGAATGACTAAAGCTAAGAAAAAAAAAGGCGGAAAATGATGAAATAAAAGAAAAATGGTAAGAAGCAAAGATGATGATAAGGACAGTAAATGAAAAAAAAAAATACAAACAACAAAGATAGAAAAAAAAAAAACTGCAGGGCCACACAAACTCATGATAAATATGAAAATAAAGAAATAAAATAAAAAAATCTTCCAGAGGTGGATAACGAGGACACGGCAAGGACTTCAGAGGAGGAGGAGGAGGAGGAGGAGGAGGAGGAGGAGGAGGAGCAGTAATGATGGTCCCAGCATTGTAAGAGAAGCACCAACATGCAAAAATTGTAATTACTCTTGATGTATTCAGACTAAAAATGTATGAGGCTAAAATTTGAAGTGGTGATTGAGGAGGAGGAGGAGGAGGAGGAGGAGGAGGAGGAGGAGGAGGAGGAGGAGGAAGGAAAGTGGAGACAGGAGGAAAGGAGAAAAGAGGGAAGATGCAAAGGAAGGGAAAGGATGATGAAAATAGAGGATAAATAGGAGAGAGAGAGAGAGAGAGAGAGAGAGAGAGAGAGAGAGAGAGAGAGAGAGAGAGAGAGAGAGAGAGAGAGAGAGAGAGAGAGAGAGAGAGAGAGAGAAATCGAAAAGTCAGAGAATAGGAGAGTGAGAGAATGTGGAAGAATGAAGAGATAACACAAGAAGAAGAAGAAGAAGAAGAAGAAGAAGGAAGAGGAAAAAATAAGAGAACAGATCAGAATTGAAGAAAGGAGAGAAGAGGAGGAAATATTGGAGGAATGGAGTAATAAGAGGAGAGAAGAGGAGAAAAAAAAATGAAGTAATGAAAGAAGAGAAAGCGGAAGAAGAAAATGGTGAAGAGAAGAGAAAATGAAATGTATTGATGATAAGAGGAGGAGGAGGAGGAGACAAAACAGATGAATAGAAGAATGAGAAAGAGAAAATGAAGATAAATAAAGACAAATAAAGCGACAACAGACAGAGAGGAAGAAAAATATGAGAGAGAGAGAGAGAGAGAGAGAGAGAGAGAGAGAGAGAGAGAGAGAGAGAGAGAGAGAGAGAGAGAGAGAAACAGTGAAGTGAAGGAAAGAGAAGCAGAGACAAATTGAGGCTTAACGATGGATTATGCAAGGGGACGATTCAATAAAAAAGGGGAAAACAAGTACATTTTTCCCCTCTCCCTACGAAGTTTCCCCTGTACTCAAAGTTGCCTGGATCCTTCCCTCACTTATTTCCCCTTTAAATCTTGTTCTTCCCCTCTCACCCTCGCGAACAAGACAGCACAGTTTGTCTTTTTTCCCTCCCCTCTTTCCTCTCCTCTCCCCTCTTCTCCTTTTCGCTTCTCTCCTCATTCTTTTATTTATACCCTCTTATTTTATATATATTCCCTTTCCTTTTCTCCACTCCTCTTCCTCTTTCTATTTCAATCTTTTCTTTGTTCTCTTCATCCTTCTCTTCCTTTTTATTCGTTCTCTTTTGAAGTCTTTGTCTTTCATTGTTATTTGATTTGATTTTCTCTTTTATAGGTTTTCTTATTTCTCTCTCTCTCTCTCTCTCTCTCTCTCTCTCTCTCTCTCTCTCTCTCTCTCTCTCTCTCTCTCTCTCTCTCTCTCTCTCTCTCTCTCTCTCTCTCTCTCTCTCTCTCTCTCTCTCCTCTCTCTCTCTCTCTCTCTCCATATTTTTCTTTCCATCTCATCTCTTTTGCTCTCTATTCCTCCCTTCTTTCCTCGTTTCTCTCCATTCCTATCTTTTTACTTCCTCTTTTCTGTACAACTGTCTTATGTTCAACCATTTACATATTTCCTACATTCATCTCTCTCTCTCTCTCTCTATTTTCTTTTTCTATACAATAAGGGTTTTCACGCGGATTTAAGAGCTAAAGGTGGTTTTTTCATATATTTTTCCTATATTCCTCTATCAACTTTCCTAGGAGACTTTTCTGCTTCATCTTCTCTTTCTTCTCCTCCTTCAATCAATTTTCTTATGACACTTTTCTGCTTCACCTCCTCTGTTATTTTCCTGTATTTTTTTTTTCATTCATTCTTCTCTGCTTCACCACCTCCTCTCTAACTTTCCTGCATGTTTTTTTTTTTTTATTCATTCTTCTCTCCCTCGCTCTCCGTCACATCGAAGTGTCTACAAGAGGTGAACATGATCTAACTTCACCTATACATCTCTCTAGGCGCAGTGAGGGAGGGTGTCTGCAGCATTATAGCATTATAGCCCAGCACTGCCTGCCTCCCTGCCTGTCTGCCTGCATTCCTCCTCCGTCTGCTCAGCGCGGCGAGGCGACAAATTAAAAAATATAAGTCTTGCCAGGAAATGATGTTAGTGTGTGTGTGTGTGTGTGTGTGTGTGTGTGTGTGTGTGTGTGTGTGTGTGTGTGTGTGTGTGTGTGTGTGTGTGTGTGTGTGTGTGTGTGTAAAGAAAAGTAATGATTAAAACCCCTGAAATCATCTGTTGCTGGGATGTACACACACACACACACACACACACACACACACACACACACACACACACAGCCTTGAGAACACTGCGCGCTCATTATATAGAAAGTGTTTACAATTGTTTAATTTTGCTCCTCAACCTGCCTTCCTCTCCTCTCCTCTCCTTCCTCTCTCACTTCCCCTTCTCATAACCTTCCTGTATTCTCTCCTATCTCTCTTCTCCATTTTCATATTTTCTTCCTCTTCCTTCTTTCCCTTTCCTGCACCTTCTCAACCCTTCATTTTTATTATTTCCTCCTTTCCTGCTAATCTTCATAATTCCTCCGATTCTTCCTTCTCTCTCTTTCTCTCTCTCTCTCTCTCTCTTCTTCACAATGCTCATCTCAATTCAGCGGTGCATTCTTCTCCCTGCGCAGCGCTAATGAGGACTTGTGTCTTGTAATGCAATAGCGGCGCTGAATGGAGCTGCCTGAACAAGATGAACGGGATAATGCCTTTGTTTGTTTACTGCAAGTGTTTCGAATCTTGTCAGCGCCTTTTGTCTCCATCTTGACCACTTTTTTTTTTCACAATATTGAGGTTCTGGTGTGTCTTTAAAGGTGTCTTCATGGTTATAGGGAGAAAAAATAACAACGGTAAAAAGTGCCTTGAAAGAAAGTCACGGTAAAACAAGTAACAAGAAAGACTAACAGGAAACAGTAACAGAGAATATACATATATATTTTATACCTGACCTGACCTAACCTAACTAAACACTGCTACTTTTTTCCTATATACAAATCATCAGTGTTATTATTTTTTTTTTCTAACATTTTTTTAGTTACTTTCTTTCCGAGCACTGTCATCACGATTCTAGGGAAGGTCTGACGCGGAAAGCCATCATATATAGACCACTTCTGGCTGTATCTTAAAGCAACACAGGTTTTTAATCCCTTCAGTACTGAGACGCATTTTTACCTTGAGTTTTAAGTATGATTAGGCGATTTTATTTGCATTAGGAAGGGTCTATGGAGGTCAGAAGATTAATGGCCAGAGTCTTTACTATTTCTGAAGCTGTATAAAATCGCCAAATAGAAACCAGAAATATGAAATCGCGTCCTGGTGCTGAAGAGATTAATGGTGTTTTTACGCTTCTACTGTCAGATTGATAACACTTCTACAATATGAAACAGGAGAAACTCTTGAGAAACCAGGCTGACGATCTTTGAGGTCTTTGAAAATAGTCGTGGTGTGAGAGTACTGTTTATGAATACGAGCCTAATTCTTTCTTTACTTTTTTTTTTTTTTATGTAGGAGGGAAGCTGGCCAAGGACAAAAAAAAAAAAAAAAAAAAAAAAACAAAAACACTGAGTTGCCAGTTCCCTTAAAGGTCATAAGCTATCCAAAATTCATGGGCAAATGTATCAGTTTGGGAAAATGTTAATGAAATGTGGGAAAAATCACCTGTATTCGGTTTTGTGGTCTTTAAAAGTGGTGGTAGTGAGGGAAAAGCGATTTAGCGCGGCCTCTAAAACCTCTGAAACTGGAAGGGCAGACAACAGTACGGTACAGGAGATGGCTTGCAAAATGTACGGACCTCTTGATGGGTTTGAAATGTCACTGGGGGAAGCTGAAATACAAACAGACAGACGGACACGTTACTAGACAAAAAATGAAGATAAAAAAAGAAAGAAAAAAATAGTTTTTCATTTGTTTTATCTACTTTTTTGTTTCGCCTTAATTGAAGTTGGGAGCACGCACACACACACACACACACACACACACACACACAAAGAGCAAACGATAAAGAAAATGTATTAGCGCAACACCACGAAGAAAAAAAAAAAAGCAACACCACGAAGAAAAAAAAAAGTCCATAATGTGATAACGGTGGTAAAAAAATGGTTAGCATAAAAATTATAACGTAATGTATTCATGAATCTCCATTATAAAAACTCCATTAATATGTATCTTCTTTTATCTTTTATATCCAAGCCTTGTTATCGCATCGTTTCCTTTAATTTCCTCCTCTCTCTCTCTCTCTCTCTCTCTCTCTCTCTCTCTCGATCATGGATGGAAGAAGACTGAGATCGATTCCTCTTCCTACTTTTTATCTTCTATCCTCCAGTGATTGGGTGAGCGATATTCTCTCTCTCTCTCTCTCTCTCTCTCTCTCTCTGGTAACAAGGAACCTACCAGACTCCATCGGCTTTAGTCATATTCTCTCTCTCTCTCTCTCTCTCTCTCTCTCTCTCTCTCTCTCACAGAAACGTATAAAATACTACATTTTAAGTCTATACGCAATCTCTCTCTCTCTCTCCCTCCTCTCTCTCCCCCACGCACACGTTTATCTATATATCGTCACACTTCCCCTTAAACTCAGTCAATATTCAGTTCGTGTCAATGCAAGCGTCTTCAAACCGTGTCCTCCTCCTCCTCCTCCTCCTCCTCCTCCTCCTCCTCCTCCTCCTCCTCTTCCTCCTTCCTCCTCCGTGACGGTCCCAAAAAGTGTTGGAGCGAACAGAAAACGGAGCTGTAATGTTTATTCAGCTGAAACTGTTTGCTTATTTATTGTATTCCAAGTCGAGAACGTGATGAGAGAGAGAGAGAGAGAGAGAGAGAGAGAGAGAGAGAGAGAGAGAGAGAGAGAGAGAGAGAGAGAGAGAGAGAGAGAGAATTTCAACATTACGATTCAGATTCAAGTTATTTGCACCCGAAGGTAAATAGTATAGAAACTTATGTATGTATGTAATTGATGTGTGTGTGTGTGTGTGTGTGTGTGTGTGTGTGTGTGTGTGTGTGTGTGTAAAGGGTCTAATGTAACAGTAAAGCGAATTCTCGGTTAATCTGACATAATTCTTGGGCAGAGAACATCCCCACGCTCTTCTCGCGCCGCCAGCCTGCCTTCCTGCCGCCGGTCACCCCATCCGGCCCCTCCCTCCAGTCAGCCCCTGCATAAGTCACACAACAGCAAGTCAGCCCTGCGTCAGCCTTAAGGAAACTAAGCAGTCCCAGAACACAGCGTCACACAGCACAACAGCAAACCTCATCACAGCATTACACCACAGCTTCGCATATTACCACAAACCATACCACAGTTTCACACAATACTATACCGCACCACACCACAGGATATTGTTACACAGCACCATACCACAGCCTCAGAAGCTCATCACACCATAAATAATCTACAATAATTATTTTCTTTGATTCTTTTAAAGACTCGCAATTAATTAAGATGTCTAATGAAATACCTGCGCATTGAGTTGCCCACCTGAGCACCTCTAGCTACCTGTACTAATTAACCCTGCAAGTAATTAATTAAGAGGCCCCGTACCTACTGGCGAAGAAGCAACTAGTTGTCATATAAAGGTAAAATAGACACGTACAGTAGTAATAATAATGTCATAATAATAATAATAATAAAAATAGTAATAATGATGATGGTAATGGTGATATAATACAATAAGAACAACAGTGATAGTAACGATACCACCACCACCACCACCACTACTAGCAAATGAAAGTCCTGCAGAAACAACAACAACAACAACAACAACTAATAGGGAAGTCTATGTTCACTGAGCTCCTCCACAAACCACCACCGCCACCCCCCCCAAAAAAAAAAAGGAAAGAAAAATGAACATGAGTGAAAATGAATGGAAATTTTGAAATGACCAATTAAATTTCACTGATTACATGGCAATACAATTAACCTTCACATCACACACCTGACTCGACCCTCAACGAAGGCAAAAATAAATAAACAAAAGGGAGAATGACTTTATATTCATACACATATTTGAAAAAGAAATAAAATCACATTAATGTAAGCTAATTTTTCTTTTTCTCACCTTATTTTTGGTTGAGAGAGAGAGAGAGAGAGAGAGAGAGAGAGAGAGAGAGAGAGAGAGAGAGAGAGAGAATGTGCAACGGAGCAAGGTAAGGCAGGAATATTTTAAAAAGGAAGGGAGGAAGGAAAGGACGGAGGAACGAAGGAAGGAAGGAAGGAGGAGAGGAGGCAAGAGAGACAATGGGATAGGAGAGAAGATGAGTGCATTTGAGGTAATCAGATTATCACACACACACACACACACACACACACACACACACACACACACACACACACACACGGTCAATTCACTTATCTTATTATGTAGATATAATTACACTTGGTTTCGTTTCTCATTTGTATTTTCCTTTATCCTTCAGTCACTCAGCCTTATCAGTCAGTCAGTCAGTCAGTCAGTTAAACAAAACTTACCACACACACACACACACACTTTCAGTCAGTAAGTCAATCAGTCAGTCAGTCAGTCAAACAGCCACATAAACTTGGAAAATTGACATATATAGACACACACAGACATACAGATATACATCTATCAATACACCCACCCACTAAACCATGAAACACACACACACACACACAGGAGGAGAGAGAGAGAGAGAGAGAGAGAGAGAGAGAGAGAGAGAGAGAGAGAGAGAGAGAGAGAGAGAGAGAGAGAGAGAGAGTATGAGGTTACCGCCCCATTTCTGTCAGGCTGCAAATTATGAGGTTATACTTAGTTATTGTGCATGTGTGAGTGTGTTGGTGTATAATTATGTTGCCACCTCGCTCACTGGTGTTGCTGTCGGTGTGTGTTGTCTCAAGTTGCTTGGGGGAAAGAGAAGGAAAGTGAGAGAAAGTATCGATGCCTCTCTCTCTCAGCTTTTATTTTCTATTCTTTTAGTTTCCTGTTCTGTTCTGCGTTCTCTATTCTGTTCTCTTTTGTTCTGTCATTCATTCAGTCAGGCATTCAGTTAGTTAGTTGGTTATACAGTTAAGGAGTCATTCATTCATTCATTCATTCAGTCAGTCAGTCAGTCAGTTCATCCAATCAGCTTTCCAGTTAATCAAATCAGCCAGTCAGTCAATAAGTAGGCAACCAAACTATTCGCTCAGCCAGTCAGTCAGTAAATCCGTCAGTCAGTTAGCTTTCAAATAAGGGAACCAACCACCTAGACAGCCAACAAGCAAACCAGCCAGCCAGTTAACCAGTCAGCCAGCCAGTCAGTCAGTGCCACAAAAGTTAACAATTCTCCCTCGCTCTTCCTTCAGGTGGAAAAAATAAACTTTCCTTAAACTCTCACCTCTCTCTCTCACTCTCACTCTCTCAATCCCTGCAGGTAAAAGTTTGCACCTGAAAGTAATTAGTTTATCAATCAGAAAGTCAATTTGAATAGTTATCAGTTTCCTGTCTGAGCGTGGGAACGTGAAAATGAAATGCTGATCTTTATATCAAATTCCACTCGAAATGAAATGAATGAAGGGGATTGAATTACCTGGAGAAGAGGATGCTTGAGAGAGGGTCCTTACCTGGAGTACCTTTAATTAACGCTCTACCTGTGTGCTTGGCCAGGTGAGAGAGACAGAGATAGAGAGAATGAGAGGGATGCTGACCTGATGCAGAGGAAATGACGGGGAAGGAAGAAGTGTGTGTGAGAGGAGGAGGAGGAAGAGGAAGAGGAGGTGGAAGAGGAGGAGGAGGGGGAGAGGAGGGAAGGGAGGAAGGAAGAGGGAGGTGCCAGAATCGATAAGACACAGGCTAGCATTTCCCGCAACGTGTGTTCCAACTTAGGAGAGAAAAAAGGGAGGAGTGGAAACCGATGATGAGGGAATAACGCAGGTGATGAGAGGCTGGGACACTGTGAGGGAGAGGCGCAGTGAGACCTCCGCCGGGGACATGAGGAAGGACGAGGAAGAAGGAAAGAGGAAGAAGGAAGATGATGATGATGATGATATGATAGAGGAAGACAATGATGTGATTTAAAATGGAGAGGAAGAAAAAGAAGGAAAGAAGATGAGAGGGAAAAGGGAAGTAAAAAAACGTAGAAGAAGAAATAAGTAAATTAAATAAATAAATCACTAAATGAATGAATAAAAAAAAATAAGGGATTAAACAACAAAAACTAACGCTAAACAAGAAAAAGAACAAAAACACGAGGAAAAGAAACAAGAACAATAACGAAGGAAAAGAAAGGAAAAGAAAAGAAAAACAAAAAACAGAGCAAAGACATTCACACAACACAATTTCCTCCTGTGTATATCTTATTAGAGTTACAATTTCCTGGACTGGGGGGAAGGAATGAAGCGAGACGGAATGAGACGAGTGGCGGCGGGGGAAGCAGGTAACGGGCGGAGCGAGGCGGTGTGATCAAGAAACTGAGGCCTTTCCTTCCCTCTATACCCGTCACGTGCCGCCCTCAAAGCTCCCCTGACTCGCCAAGGATGAAATAAGGTTACAATTTCTTTTCTCCTTTCCCCCTTGACTTGTGTTAGTGAGTGGTGATTAGCAGGGCAGGTCACCGTGAGTACCCTGTTTGCTAATCACCACTCGCCAATACAAGCTAAAGGAAAAGAAAAAGAAATTGTAACCTTATTTTATCCATGGCGAGTCAGGGGTGCTTTGAGGGCGGCACGTGGCGGGTATAGAGGGAAGGAAAGTTTCTTGATCACACCGCCTTGCCTCCTCCTTCCCCGCCGCCCCTCCTCCCATTCCGCCCCTCGTTTCATTCCGTCTCGCTTCTAGAGGAATAAAAAACACTTCCTCTTCCCAATATTCTTTAGCCAGTTTTTTTTTTTAATGCATATGTTTAATGGGCATCGTTTTAATTTTCTTTGGCTTATATTGACTATCTGGTGTACTTAAATTCTACTCCATCTTATTGTCTTTTTCCATCCTGTCTTCACCTTCCTCGTGCTGGTGTGCTGGTGTGTGTGTGTGTGTGTGTGTGTGGTGCTGGTGTGTGTGTGTGTGTGTGTGTGTGCTGGTGTGTGTGTGTGTGTGTGTGTGGTGCTGGTGTGTGTGTGTGTGTGTGTGTGTGTGGTGTGTGTGTGTGTGTGTGTGTGTGGTGCTGGTGTGTGTGTGTGTGTGTGTGTGCTGGTGTGTGTGTGTGTGTGTGTGTGTGGTGGTGTGTGTGTGTGCTGGTGTGTGTGTGTGTGTGTGTGTGTGTGTGGTGTGTGTGTGTGTGTGTGTGTGTGGTGCTGGTGTGTGTGTGTGTGTGTGTGTGTGTGTGTGTGTGTGTGTGTGTGTGTGTGTGTGTGTGTGTGTGTGTGGTGTGTGTGTGTGTGTGTGTGTGTGTGTGTGTGTGTGTGTGTGTGTGTGTGTGTGTGTGTGTGTGTGGTGTGTGTGTGTGTGTGTGTGTGTGTGTGTGTGTGGTGTGTGTGTGTGTGTGTGTGTGTGGTGCTGGTGTGTGTGTGTGTGTGTGTGTGTGCTGGTGTGTGTGTGTGTGTGTGTGTGGTGTGTGTGTGTGTGTGTGTGTGTGTGTGGTGTGTGTGTGTGTGTGTGTGTGTGTGTGTGTGTGTGTGTGTGTGTGTATTGGTGTGTGTGTGTGTGTGTGTGTGTGTGTGTGTGTGTGTGTGTGTGTGGTGTGTGTGTGTGTGCTGGTGCTGGTGTGTGTGTGGTGTGTGTGTGTGTGTGTGTGTGTGTGGTGCTGGTGTGTGTGTGTGTGTGGTGTGTGTGTGTGTGTGTGTGTGTGTGTGTGGTGTGGTGTGTGTTTGTGGTGCTGGTGTGCTGGTGTGTGTGTGGTGCTGGTGTGTGTGTGTGGTGCTGGTGTGTGTGGTGCTGGTGTGTGTGTGGTGCTGGTGTGTGTGTGGTGCTGGTATGTTTGTGGTGCTGGTGTGCTGGTGTGTCACGTGTGGTGGGTGTGGTTCAATTAGCTATTTTTTTTTATTTTTATTTAGTATGATAAACAAATAAGCAATGATAAGATAACTAGCTACAAATAACTAACTGGAAATAAACCAATAAACAATGATATGTTTATTTCACGTTAGTTAGCTATCATCACCTACTTACAATAAAAACAAAAAGAAACGATAAAAATGCAAACACTCCAGGCAAGCCACACACGATCAAGGGGATAACAGGAACTAAACCAAAGCCACGCGCTGATTGGCTGGAAACATTCTCGCACGTGTTAGCGGCGACCAATTGGGAAGGAGTGTGCGATTAACTGAGCCTCCCTGATTACTTCTCAGTCCCACACCGCGAGAACACCTGCAATTAACGAACAGCAGGAGCGTTGAGTGTTACCTGGCTGAGTGTAAGTGGAGGCTGGATAAGGTTAGGTTAGGTTAGGTTAGGTGAGGTGAGTGCTGAGTAATACAATTAGTGGAGATAAGGTTAAGTTAGGTGAAAGTGCTGCGATATACAGTAAGTGAAAGCTAGTTTAGATTAGGTGAGTGGTTGTAAATACCGTTAACCCTTTCAGAACCATGACTGTGGCCATTATTCTTCTGACCTCCACAGACCCTTCCTAATGTCAATGAAATGGTCTAATCGTACACAAATCTCATGGTAAAATTGTATCCCAGTATTGAAGGGGTTAATGGAAGGTAGGTTAGGTGAGTGCTGGGAAATACAGCTATTGGAAGCTAGTTTAGGTCAGTTAAGGTTAAGTCAGGTGGGAGCACTGGGACATAATTAATGGAAGCTACGTTAGGTTAGGCATTAAAGTGTTGATGAAATACCATTAGGTTAGGTTAGGTTAGGTTAGGTTATTATGAGGTGAAATGAGTGATGGTAAATACGTTAATGGAAGCTGGGTTAGGTCAGGTAAGGTTAGGATAGGTGGGAATACAGAGAAATACAGTTAATGGAAGATAAATTAGATTAGGTGTTGAAGTGTTGATGAAATACTGTTAGTGGAAGTTAGGTTAGGTTACGTTAGGTCAGTGTTGAGGAAATCCAAAGAGAATACAAAAGAAACATGGGGATATTGTAGTGAAAGGGTTAAGTATCAGAGTGTATCCTTCTCAGCTGCGGTGGTGAGTGGCGACTGGCGGGGCGAGACACGGCGGATGAGGAGGAAGAGGATGAGGAAAAGGAAGAGGAAGATGAGGAGGAAGAGAGGAGTCAATACGAGGAAGAAGGAGAGACAAGCACTCTACTTTTCCATTCCAACGAGGCACACGCGAGATGGTCACTGTCCTCCACACACACACACACACACACACACACACACACACACACACACACTCTCGTCCAGCCAATGAAATAGCCTTCCAGAATCCAATATTGGCAAAGGTTGATTTTTTTTCTGGTGGTACAACAGCTTCGTATCCCTAGTGGGGTCTCTCTCTCTCTCTCTCTCTCTCTCTCAAATAAATATCCCTAAGGCGACAATTTCCATCTACATTCTAAACCAACAAGTGACTTCCTCTGTGTGTGTGTGTGTGTGTGTGTGTGTGTGTGTGTCCTTTCCAATACTCCACGGAAACAATGCGTGGAAAACCCGTATCACGTATTTCGCCGTTCACCTGCCAGCTCCCTCTCTCCCTTAGCCCCGCCATGCACTCGCTTCCCTCAGAGGCGATGCGTAACACAGAGTAGCCATAAATAAATACAAATGCCGTCCCATGAATCAATGACAAGAAAGACGGCATGCATTTTATAACTTACTTTTTTGGGAGAAAGATGAGAGGGAGGGCGTGACGGCGATGTGTGTGAGAGAGGAATGGCAATGCGAGAGGGAGGAAGAGAGAAGGAGAGAGAAAAGATGAAGAGGAAAGAGATGGAGGAGGGAGAGAGACAGGGTTACATTTCCTCACGCCTCTCATTCCTGTCCTTCCCGCCCTCCCTTCATCACTCACCCCTATCTCTCCCCGTCTCCTTGTTTCCATTACTCTCCTCCCTTGCCCACACACACACACACACACACACACACACACACACACACACACACACACACACACACACACACACACACACACACAGATGCGCAGGATATTTCAGAGCATCCTTCGTGCATCAGTTTGTTTTCTCTCTCCTTTTGACATCCGCCTTTCCCTGATCGACCCTGAAATCCTAGGAGGGAGGAGGAGGAGGAGGAGGAGGAGGAAAGATGACAGGGGTAAATAGGGGTGGAGAAAGAAGAGAATAAAGAAGGAAATGAGGCACAAACGAGGAAAATATGAGAAAATGAACACGAGGAGGAGGAGGAAGAGGAAGAGAAAATGATGGAGGAGCAGGTTGCATGGCACTAAATCACACCTGCTTACTCTCCCAAATCATGCCTGAATTTTCCTTTTTCCAACCCACTCCCTCCTTCCCCACTCTCCCACAGTTACTCATGCCGCGGGGAGCAAAGTTCTTACACGCCTTCCAGTCCCTGAAGTCACTGGAAACAGCTATCCTTCACTTCTTGCCCTTCCCTCCTGCCGCACCCTGAACCTTCGCTGCGTCTGTGTCAGGGTCCTTAGGGTCACACCACTTCTATGCAAATGTCCCTAACTGGTTAATGATTTCCTAATAGTCTCCTTAGGCCTTAATTGTCCCGCGTTAGTCTTAAGGGAGGGAAAAAATACGGAGGAAGAAAAACACAGCCATTTTTACCTCAGAGTCCCACGGCTTGGAAACTCGGATAACGTGGAGAATAGAACACAAATCCCAAAGCAAATTAAATTGTCTATCACACGTCCTGTAAAAAAGACAAGGGCACGATACATCAGCGGGACAGCCAGCAGCAGACAGGAGCGGCAGGTTGGCGAGATGAGCAGGAAAACCCAGGGCGCCGTGAGCTGAGACCAGGACAAAGGAATAACATGGAGGAGGAGGAGGAGGAGGAGGTGTCTATGTGGGGGGTCACGGATCTTAGGAATCTTCATGGACCGGTGCCAAATAGACCCCCCATCCCCCACACACATCTTGCCTATTAACTCAGTGCATCATAAAAAGAAGCAGGCAGGCACGCACACACGCACATGTGGAATGAAAACCAAAAATAAAGAAAACGAGGAAACAAGGCCAGCGAGGATTAATTAAAACTTGAAAAAAAATACTGACGACATTTTAATTACAGCAAAAGGAATAAAAAAAGAGAAAGTGAGAGAAGAAAATATAAACAGGAATTGCATGTAACAAAAAAAATAAACACAAGTGAAAATAAAATCCACAAGGAAAAGAACAACTCAATAATAAAGTAAAGAGAAAAACAACACGGAAATACAGAACATCTAACCAAACCTTAGTCAACCTAACCCAACTTAACCTAACCTAACCCAACCTAACCCAACCTAATAACCTAACTTAACCTAACCTAATAACCTAACCTAACCTAACCAAACCCAAACAAAACCTATTCTAACCCAATATGACCTATCCTGACCCAACCTAACCACTTTTATTTTGCCTTCCTAAATAAAATTACTACTGTTACTTTTTTGTCATGTTTTTTTTTCTAGTAAATTTTCCCTCTGGTACTTTCTTTCCGGCACCGTACTCGTATACTCACCGTGTCGAGGAGGTTGGCGTGGGTGGTGCGGCCGTGCAGAGCCTCCAGCCACTCCGTCGTCTTGTTGGCCAGGCTGCTGAAGGCCCTGCGGGGGAAACAAAGCAACACCGACTTTAGCCAACCAGAGGAAAAAAAGGAAAGGAAAACAAGTCCCGTCATGTCCCGTGCCAGGAAAAACAAAGGGTCCGGTGAAGGTTAATGGAGTTTTTCAAGTGAGTTTTCATGATTCCAGTGATATTCCAACAAAGATACTGAGTCATGAATAGGAAAGGAAATATGATGAAAACCCGACCAATACTTTCTGAGGCCTTTGAAATTCTGTTGAAAGAATAAAGCTTTTAAGAATACACGGGTGGCAGCAGCAGCAAGTTCCAGCTGAAAACAACTGGTCGTTTAGTCTCGAATCGCAAAGGTTTATTGCCTCGAACACGGAATAAAAACATCTCTAAACTGGCGAGGTGTGTTTCTTTTTGCGACTCGCTATTGAAAACAACTACACTCCAAAAATTTCTCTTTTCAAAACAAATATTTTTCCGAAGTTGGAAAGAAGTAAAGTTTGCGAGTCTGTTTACATAACGCTACATTTCTGTCTAATTGATTTACAAATGCCATTCAGTTAAGCAGAACAGAATAATTCGTTTCTCCTAACTTTGGAAAATCTTAATTCATACACAAATGCTACTCGGTTCTCCAGCATAAAACTTTTGTATCTAACCATGTATCTAATTTATACACATTACATAACTAAAAAGTGCAAGATATTTGACACTAAACTTTTAAAACCATCGATCTAATTAATATACAAATGTTATTAATCTAAGCAGTATACGATACACATTTACTTCTACCTCACGGAATCACGCATATAATTAACATCTAAACGTCACTAAATTAAGCACAATATTTTTCATTTAACTCTGTAATTGAAATCAGTGTCGTATTTTACACTAGAAACACGCCGGAACCACCTGGACTGACGCTGTAAAATGCAATGAGTGTTTACAATGACAATCAAATTTCCATGCGATTTTACAAGCCCTTCCTCTCATCCTGGCAGCATTTACGACTTTTGGCGGGAAACCTTCACGAGAAGATAGGAAGAGGAAGAGAGAGGAGAGGAGGGAGGTAGAGGTGCAAAGTGATCTTTTCTATCTATGTATCATCTGTCTACTTTATTTAGGTCGGTCTCTCTCTCTCTCTCTCTCTCTCTCTCTCTCTCTCTCTCTCTCTCTATTACTCAATCCAGAAATCATTATCTTTCTTTATCTACTTATCATTATCGATCTTCTATGTTTTGTTACCTTTACCATAACCTTACCCACAATCTCTCTCACACACACACACACACACACACACACACACACACACACACACACACACACACATTCTTCCTTTACCTATCCAGCCTCTTTAATCATTCAGAGCTGCTCTAAGCGTACACACACACACACACACACACAGTGATTACATATTGATCACATCTGGTTCTGAATGATAGATGGATTTCGCCAAAAGGAGGCAAGACAAAGGGCGCTGGGGACGAAGAGAGGAAGTTTTCACCGATTGCCAAGGAGGCTGAAACTCAGAAACCGAAACCCATCTCTGTAAGACGAGCGATTTAGTTATTTAGGGATTGGCACATCGTTGAACCCCTATTTTTCTTCTTTCATTTCTCTTTGACCAAGAGTGAGTGTTTTCAATACAGTTGTCCTCCAGTTTTCGAGAGGTTATTTGGTTCTTTATCGATTGGCATATTGTTGAAAGCCCCCTCCTTTTTTTTTTCAATATTAATTAGAACTGTATTTAGAAACGCTTCGCTCACTCATTATGGCTTTTTTCTTCTTTAGGCCAGAGATACAATTAAGGTCTTCAGTACTGAGACCTATGAGCTTCGGGCGTGATTAGACAATTTTATTTACATTAGGAAGAGTCTATGGAGGTCAGATGATTGATGGCCACAGTCCATTTTAATTCCCCATATACTTTTTTGAAGCTGTATAAAGTCACCAAATAGTGACCAGAATGAATATGAAAATGCGTCAAGGTACTCAAGAATTCAATGGTATTTTTTCGATTGATACAGTAGAAGTCTTATTAATCTGCCCTAAGAACTGTAAAAACCTTGAAAACTCTGTCACTTCTACTGAAACCTTTTGGAAGTAGTCGAGATGTGGCCATAAGTGTATTTGAGCAAGGTAAAGGAGAACCAGGAAGTGTTTGTGCTGCTAAAAAGCGAATTAGAGTATTTAAGAGCGAATTAGAGTATTTAAGAGTATGAGGAGATAAGAAGAAAGTTTTGCATTGTAAGAGAAGAAAACAGGGGAAGTCTGTGGAATGAAGTGAAATCAAGAACCGTTTGTGTGTAGAAGTGATATCAGTGTGTTTAATGTGCATAACAGAGAGAGGAAGTGTTTGTATAGAGGAAAGGAGGCTTGACATATGCAGAGGAGCGCAGCGAAGTGACAGGAATAGGAGTGAAAGCGAAGGCCGGACGTTACTACATGACTTCAGATGCCAACAAATGCCCAAAAACACATTAGTAAATACGAGGAGCGCCATAGTCAAGTTAAAGTGTGCACAGGTGACAAAAAGACCGAAATAAACTCTGCCTACTAATAATACAGGTGTGAACAAGGTGAGAGGTATTGTCAGAAACACCTGTCAGTTTGGTTCTGATTGAGTGTATTCGATGCCTGAAAGTCTGTGAGAGTAATTTGTCGAGGATTTTTAAAGACTTTGTTGGTCAGTAGGTCAGTGTGCCCTCGCAGGATGAAGGGAGGAAAGAAAACGGAGGTAAAATGGTAAACAGACGGATACATTAGGCCAAGGTTTCCCAACTGGGGCACTAGCACTCCCTGGGGATGCTGAAATCAATTTTAGGGGGTGCTGGGAAGTGATGTACACACTTCCTTTCTTTTATCCTAATAATAAAATTTTAGTTAGGGCTACTGGACTAAAGACATGACAACAGGCGGTGCTATGGTCGGAAAAGATTGGAAAACGCTGCATTAGGCCGAGAGAGAGAGAGAGAGAGAGAGAGAGAGAGAGAGAGAGAGAGAGAGAGAATATCGATATTTTCATGGCCATTAACTCAATCTCGCATTCAATTTCTTTTCTTCTTCCCTTTCATCATCAATTATTTCTCACCCTTCAGTCCTCCATTACCAGATGACGTCACAAACACACACACACCCACACCCACCCTTAAAAGCTAACACACACCCTTAAAAGCTAAAGAAAACGAAAGAGCAACGATCAAAACAACAATAACAACAATGGCAACAAAAACACACCGCCCCCCCCTTCCTCCCGCCACAAGCCACCATGACAGATAAGTCCCCGGAGTCGTGACGCTACAAATGGCGGGAAAAGACTCACTTTGCATCGAGACTGGCTGATGGAGCGACGAGACACGAGATAAATAGAAAAATGGCGGAGGTGCTGATGGCTGCTCGTCCCCCCGCCATCGCCGCTCAACTGTCACTGCCACCCCTCTCACCCGCTGCCAGTAAACATTAGCAGACGACGCTATTAAGTTCCTATCTCAGCCCCCAGGTGTCTCTCGCGTTAGTGCGTACCATAGAAAACCTCAGGTGCAGGGAGGGGGCACTGCTTCATTACTCTGATCGATAGCTAGAAGTCGCTTCATCGCCGGGGAGAGAAAACGGGATTGTCACATGCTGGACTTCAATATTTTACGAGTATTTTGTTGCCGTAGATTTTTTTTCGTCCAATACACGACAACAAGAATCTTTTTAAAATCTACAAGTACACGAGCATGAGAGTTCATTAATGCATGTGGTCTTCCCACAGAGAAGTTAAGGGAAATAGGAAGCGAGGAAATACGTCATTTATTTCAGAGGAAGTCGTGTGTCGCTAAGGAGACGGCTGCCAGCTTGCCTTTAATGGGAGGAAGCATGCTATTTTTAGTTTGTGTGTGCCGCCGCTTGCAAGACAGACAGGGACCGCCCAACTCACCACCAGCAGTCTCGTCTCGCAGCCTCGGAAATTACTAAAAGGAAGACTACGAGAAAGAAAGAAAAGGACACGTGGAGAGATAAAAAGAATAATGATTACTACACGCTGCCGGCAGGAGGAGGAGGAGGAAGAGGAAGAGGAAGAGGAAGAGGAGGAAGAAGAGGACGCACTGATATCTAGCCCACGCTGTGTGTAAGCTTTTATCGAAGTCATTTCAGATTACAGTCAGAACCGAACCGAAACGAAAAGGAGAGAGAGAGAGAGAGAGAGAGAGAGAGAGAGAGAGAGAGAGAGAGAGAGAGAGAGAGAGAGAGAGAGAGAGAGAGAGAAATGTGAATTTGCTTTTAAACAATGAGGAAACAAAACTAGGAGTGAATTACCGGGATATAATACGAAATGGAAGGAAATAAATAAAACAAAATAAATTCAATCCCTAAAAAAACAGGAAAACAAGAAAATATTCTCAAAACAATCTAAGAAAAAGTAAACAGGAAAAGGAGAAAAAAAAATATAAATGGTTAGA